>NC_141996.1:1433261-1445761 GCF_049901715.1 Pseudonaja textilis | reverse complement strand
GGCGGGGGGTTGGACTAGATGACCTACAAGGTCCCTTCCAATTCTCTTATTTTGTTATTAGTCTGTTATTCAGAAGTTGTGGGAGCTTCATCCCTGGAGGCTTTCAAGGAGAGACTGGACTCCTCTCTGTCAGAAATGGTGTAAGGTCTCCTGCTTGGGTGGGGGGTTGGACTAGATGACCTATAAGGTCCCTTCCGATGTTATTCTATATTCAAGGAAACAGAAGTTGCCTTCAGAAGTTGTGGGAGCTTCATCCCTGGAGGCTTTCGAGAAGAGACTGGACTGCCTTCTGTCAGAAACGGTGCAGGGTCTCCCGCTTGGAGCGGGTGGGGGGGTTGGACTAGATGACCTACAAGGCCCTCTTCCAGCTCAGATAATCAATCTGTCGTCAGACAAATGGCTGCCCGGTCTCTTTTTAAAAAGCCGCCAGTGACGGAGCACCCCCGCTGCAAAAGACAGAGAACATCTCTCTTTCGTGAAGTTAATATTTGATCAGCGTCCTCTCCTTTATCACACAGGTAATGCATTGGGCTTTAAATGTCTTTTTTTAATCTTGACTGATGATCCTGGATTTTTATTTTATGGCCCAATACCAGGGTTTCTAAAGAGGGTTGCAAACCACATCTGGCGAGGCTTTCTTTTTCTTTTTTTTAATTAATCTCCCGGAGGACAAACATAGGGGGTTTTATTCCACCCCCACCACCCCCACACCCAGCCTTGGGGGAATTAATAGGTTTTAAAAGCCGAAGAGATCCGTTAATTGCTGCAGAATTCACTTCTTAATATTCTGCTCTTTAGACCCATCTGTTGGTAGGGTGTGGGGTGGCCCCTTGACATGCCACTCAAAACCTGGTGTGGCCCTCAGGTCCCTGGAAATTGTGCGCGCTCCTGCTTTACAGGGTCGGTGTAAGCCATCTTGGTTAAATACGCAGGCTTTGAATGAGTAGAAAGGAAGGATCTGGTTTACCGCTTAAGGCACCAGGCTAGAAAGCAGCAGACAGGGAGTTCTAGTCCCGCCTTAGGCATGAAAGCCAGCTGGGTGACTTTGGGCCAATCACCAGGAGACGGGAAGTTCTAGTCCCGCCTTAGGCATGAAAGCCAACTGGGTGACTTTGGGCCAATCACCAGGAGACGGGGAGTTCTAGTCCCGCCTTAGGCATGAAAGGCAGCTGGGTGACTTTGGGCCAATCACTAAGAGACGGGAGTTCTAGTCCCGCCTTAGGCATGAAAGGTGGCTGGGTGACTTTGGGCCAATCACCAGGAGACGGGAAGTTCTAGTCCCGCCTTAGGCATGAAAGCCAACTGGGGGACTTTGGGCCAATCACCAGGAGACGGGGAGTTCTAGTCCCGCCTTAGGCATGAAAGGCAGCTGGGTGACTTTGGGCCAATCACTAGGAGACGGGCAGTTCTAGTCCCGCCTTAGGCATGAAAGGTGGCTGGGTGACTTTGGGCCAATCACCAGGAGACGGGAGTTCTAGTCCCGCCTTAGGCATGAAAGCCAGTTGGGTGACTTTCGGCCAATCACCAGGAGACGGGAGTTCTAGTCCCGCCTTTAGGCATGAAAGCCAACTGGGTGACTTTGGGCCAATCACCAGGAGACGGGGAGTTCTAGTCCCGCCTTAGGCATGAAAGGCAGTTGGGTGACTTTTGGCCAATCACCAGGAGACGGGGAGTTCTAGTCCCGCCTTTGGCATGAAAGCCAACTGGGTGACTTTGGGCCAATCACCAGGAGACGGGGAGTTCTAGTCCCGCCTTAGGCATGAAAGGCAGCTGGGTGACTTTGAGCCAATCACCAGGAGACGGGGAGTTCTAGTCCCGCCTTAGGCATGAAAGGCAGCTGGGTGCATTGAGCCAATCACCAGGAGACGGGGAGTTCTAGTCCCGCCTTAGGCATGAAAGCCAACTGGGTGACTTTGGGCCAATCACCAGGAGACGGGGAGTTCTAGTCCCGCCTTAGGCATGAAAGCCAACTGGGTGACTTTGGGCCAATCACCAGGAGACGGGGAGTTCTAGTCCAGCCTTAGGCATGAAAGCCAGCTGGGTGACTTTGGGCCAATCACCAGGAGACGGGGAGTTCTAGTCCCGCCTTAGGCATGAAAGCCAACTGGGTGACTTTGGGCCAATCACCAGGAGACGGGGAGTTCTAGTCCAGCCTTAGGCATGAAAGCCAGCTGGGTGACTTTGGGCCAATCACCAGGAGATGGTGAGTTCTAGTCCAGCCTTAGGCATGAAAGGCAGCTGGGTGACTTTGGGCCAATCACCAGGAGACAAGGAGTTCTAGTTCCGCCTTAGGCATGAAAGCCAACTGGGTGACTTTGGGCCAATCACCAGGAGACGGGGAGTTCTAGTCCCGCCTTAGGCATGAAAGGCAGCTGGGTGACTTTGGGCCAGTCTCTCTCTCTCTCTCTCCCTCTCAACCCAACCCGCCTCACAGGGTTGGTGTTGTGTGGAGAACAGGAGGAGGGAGGAGGCTCCGGTAGGTTTGACACCTTGATCTATTTGTAAGAATAATATTGGGATATAAATAGAAATAAACAAACATGTTCAATCCTATTCAGAGAGAGAGAGAGAGAGCGAAGGCCGAAGGCCCAACGATGAAACGTTGCCTTGGAGATCATCCAAAATTTTGAGCTCGCTGACTCTCCTGGCCAGACATTGAAGCCAGACGGATGTCCCCGGCGTACAGCAAGACGCCCACAGAGATATGACGTCAATGCAGGCATGGTGTCCCTCGCCCTTGAAGCTGCCAGATCAAATCGTCCCTAAGCGGGTTGGGCAAAGCCAAGGAGCACGGAGAGTCCTCGGCCTACGACCACAACGGAGCCCCAAATTTATGTCGCCAAGTGAGACATTGGTGCAGCGAGTTTTGACCTGTTTCACAAACCTCTCTTGCCATGTCCGTTAAGTGAATAGGAGCTGGTTGCCAAGTGGCTGAATTTGGATCACATGACCCTGGGAGAATGCTGCAGCGGTTGTAAGTGTGCAAAACAGTCCTAAGTCACTTTTTTTTGGTAGCTTTGAATGGTCACTAAATGAATGGTTGCAAGTTGAGGACGTCCTGCATTAAAGCCAGTAAAGATTGCTTTGTTCCTTTTAATCTGGTCTGGGGAACTATGGCCCCTTTATGGCCTGTGGACTTCAACTCCCAGAATTCCCCAGCCAGACATGCTCAGAATCTCACGCTGGCTCAGGAATTCTGGGAGTTGAAGTCCACAGGCCATAAAGGGGCCATAATTCCCCACCACTGCTTTAAATTGACATGTTGTTGTGGCCTGTCGGCTGTCGGCCCGTCCAGCAGCCAAATCAGAGGAGGAGGCAGCGGCGTGGAAGTCGGGGTCAGCTTCAGGGCAACTTGGGAGCTCCGAGGGGGACGAGGGAATGGAGCTGGCAGAGAGAGAGAGAGAGATGGAGGCGGAGCCTGGGCTGTCTGTCAGCTCTTAGATGGAGAGTCAACAGCCCCCAGGTCTGGAGGTGGCTGATGAGGAAGAGGAGGAACAGCTGGGTCCAGTGCCTGATGCACAGAAGGCAGAGGAGAGGAGAGCAGTGGAAATCTATGGGCCGGTCCTCAGGACGGGAGCTCCGAGGGGAAAGAGGAAATGGAGCTGGCAGAGAGAGAGAGAGAGAGAGACAGAGATGGAGCCTGGGCTGTCTATCAGCCCTCAGATGGAGAGTCCACAGCCGCCAGGTCTGGAGGGGGCTGATGAGGTGGAACAGCCGGGTCCAGTGCCTGATGTACAGAAGGTGGAGGAGAGGAGAGCAGTGGAAATCTATGGGCCGGTCCTCGGGACGGGAGCTCCAAGGGAGAATTGAACTGGGAAAGAGAGAGAGAGACAGAGCCTGGGCTGTCCATCAGCCCTCAGATGGAGAGTCAACAGCCCCCAGGTCTGGAGGTGGCTGATGAAGAAGAGGGGGAACAGCGCCTGATCCAGTGCCTGATGCGCAGAAGGCAGAGGAGAGGAGAGCAGTGGAAATCTATGGGCCGGTCCTTGGGGCAGAAGAGCCCCCGCTGCTAGGGAAGCCACACCTGAGCTCTGGGGATAAAAGGCAGAGGGCGGAGAGGAGTAGATGTGGCAGACAACTATTCATCTCCCGGATGGACGGATGGACGGACTGGTTCGCCTGTGGTGAGAGAGACATTTTTTGGGGTGCTCCTAATAAAGGAATTATCGAGTTCACTTCCGAGAGTTTGTTGCGTTTGGAGAGCTGGGTCGGAACACAAATATTCTGAAGAACTGCTCTACCTCCACGGGAAGTGATTTGAGTGGGTGAGCCTGGGGGAGGTGCATCATCATGTAACACCCCGTTTTTTCAGCCCAAAATAGATACCCCTCCCCACAAAAAATAATTTTTGGGGGGAGCCCAACCGATGTGGCTTCTCGCCACATCGATGTCCCAAGCCCGTTTCCCACCGCGGCCCATTCCTTTTGTCAAGAGCTTTTCCTATGCTAAGCCACACCCGACATTCAGGTTATCCGTGTGTGTGTGTGTGTGTGTGTGTGTGTGTGTGTGTGTGTGTGTGAGTTGTGGTTCTCTCACGATCGAGGCGTCAGAGGCGGGCAAGCTGATCTTGGGAGAGAACAGGTGGGCTCTTAACGCTGCTTGCGGGAAGGCCAAATCAAACGTCAAAGGCCGGGAACGCGGTTTTTCTGCAAAAGCCGGGACTCGCTTCGGAATCGTAGCAACGGCTGAGATTCTTTGGAGTTTATTTATGCAGCCGAACTTGCAGAGAAGCTGCGCGCCGTTTGACACCGGAGGAACTCTGGCTTCGGACAAAATAAAAATGCGCTACGTTCAAAGCCGCCCCTTCAGATAATAAAGCGTGTCGATAAAGACACCCCCCCCCAGCTCCACCGAAAGCAGCCCAGGGCAGAGGTAGCTCCCTCTGGGCCGCTCGGCTGGGGAGGAAGGGGCGGGGAGGGAGGGCTGGAGGGAAGGCCAAGCTCTTTTCAACCGGTCCTTTCTTCTCCCACTTACAGGTGTTCAGACATTCGTATGTTCTTTGGCATTGTGAGATGCTGAGAATCCGTCTATGGTTGTGGCAGGGAGGGGGAGGGGAGGGAGGGAGGGAGGGAGGAAGAGAGAAGGAAGGAAGGAAGGAAGGAAGGAAGGAAGGAAGGAAGGAAGGAAGGAAGGAAGGAAGGAAGGAAGGAAGGAAGGAAGGAAGGGAGAAAGAGAGGGAGGGAGAGAGGAAAGAAGGAAGGAAAGGAGAAAGAGAGTGAGGGAGGAAGAGAGGAAGGAAGGAAAGGGAGGGAGGAAGAGAGGAAGGAAGGAAGGAAGGAAGGAAGGAAGGAAGGAAGGGAAGGAAGGAAGGGAGAAAGAGGGGAGGGAGAGAGGAAAGAAGGAAGGAAAGGAGAAAGAGAGTGAGGAGGAAGAGAGGAAGGAAGGAAGGAAAGGAGAAAGAGAGTGAGGGAGGAAGAGAGGAAGGAAGGAAAGGGAGGGAGGAAGAGAGGAAGGAAGGAAGGAAGGAAGGAAGGAAGGAAGGAAGGAAGGAAGGGAGAAAGAGAGGGAGGAAAGAGGAAAGAAGGAAGGAAGGAGAGAAGAGAGTGAGGGAGGAAGAGAGGAAGGAAGGAAAGGGAGGGAGGAAGAGAGGAAGGAAGGAAAGGGAGGGAGGAAGAGAGGAAGGAAGGAAGGAAGGAAGGAAGGAAGGAAGGAAGGAAGGAAGGAAGGAAGGAAGGAAAGGAGAAAGAGGGGGAACTTCCTGAGAGTAAGAACAATTAACAAGTGGAACAGGAGTTGCCTCCAGAAGTTGTGCGTGCCCCATCCCTGGAGGCTTTCAAGAGGAGACTGGACAGCCATCTATCAGGAATAGTACAGGGTCTCCAGCTTGAGCAGGGGGTTGGACTAGATGACCTCCAAGGTCCCTTCCAACTCTGTTATATTCTGAATTGATGGTGAGGGGGGAGAAGGGGAGGCTGGTATTTTAGCTTGCAAGGTTGGCTCTGTTCTCTTTCTGGGCCTGACCCTGACGAGTGATTTTAGTGTATATATTATATATGCATTTTTTTCTCAAAACCCCTTTTCCTCCCTCCCTCCCTGTAAAAGTGGCAAACAAATTGACTCCCCCTCTCTTTCTTTCTCTCTCTCTTTCTCTCTCTCTCTTTTTAATTTGTTGCTATTATTCCCGACAGGAGCCTTTTGTTAGCTGGCGGAGAAATGGGGCTGCCCACCTCTTGCAGAGGAGCAATTACCCACTTTTCGGATCACCCACCGAAAGCTGCAATTACCCCCAAAGTGAATGAGTAAGCGGCACGGAGCCTTCCCGCCTGCCGTGACTTTAAAAGCCCCCTTTTTGCAAAGCCTGGGGAAAAAAGGATGTGTGTGCCTCACCCAGAACATGGCAAAGCCGGTATTAAAGACAGAGATCTCCAAACTTGGCCGCTGTAAGACTTGTGGACTTCAACTCCCAGAATTCCCCAGCCAGCCATGAATGATAGACTTGGAAGAGACCAGAAGGGTCATCTAAGTCAGGGGTCCCCCACCTTGGCCCCTTTAAGACTTGTGGACCAACTCCCAGAATTCTCCAGCCAGTCCTGAATGATAGAGTTGGAAGAGACCAGAAGGGTCATCTAAGTCAGGGGCCTCCAACCTGGGTCACTTTAAGACTTGTGGACTTCAACTCCCAGAATTCCCCAGCCAGTCCTGAATGATAGAGTTGGAAGGGACCAGAAGGGTCATCTAAGTCAGGGGTCTCCCACCTGGGCCGTTTTAAGACTTACGGACTTCAACTCCCAGAATTCCCCATCCTTCAAACCGTGGCCCCTTTGGTGGAATTCTGGGAGCTGAAGTCCACAAGTCTTAAAGCAGCCAAGTTTGGGGACCTGTGTATTAAGAGGTGCTAAAGTGCCAAAAAAAATATGGGTAGTCCTCATTTTACGCCCCCAACGGAACCCCATATTCTCTGCTGCTAAATATAGACATCTGCTAAGCTGAAGCCTGCCCCATTTACGACTTTTTGTAGCATGGTTGTTAAGGGAAACGCTGCGATTGCAAAGTTAGTTAGGATGCTGAAAACCGCCATAAGTGTTTGTGGTGACCCAAACTGGATGCAGGATTCCAGGTGTGGCCTTACTAAGGCTTTAGAAAGCGGCACCAAGACTTTGCGTGATTTTGATTCTAGGCCCCTGTTTATACCACCAGGGATTGTCTTGGCTTTTTTGGCTGCTGCCGCACTCGGCTGGCTCGTGTTTAAGGGATCGTCCACCGGGACTCCAAGGTCCCCCTACAGTCACTGTTTCTGAGCCTAATGCAGGCAATGAAACTTCGTTTTAATATATGCCCATTAGAGCCAATAAAGTTATTATTCTATTCTATATTCTACTCAATTCTATTCTACGTTCTATTCTACTCTACATTCTAGTCTATTCTATGCTATTGGATTCTATATTCCATTCCATTCCATTCTATTCTCTCTTCTCTTCTCTCCTATTCTATTCTATTCTATATTCTATTTTCTCCTATTCTCTCCTATTCTCTCCTATTCTATTCTATTCCATTCCATTCCATGCCATGCCATTCCATGCCATGCCATGCCATGCCATGCTATGCTATGCTATTGTTTTCTATATTTCATTCCATCCCATTGTATTCTATTCCATCCTACTCCATTCCGTTCCATATATTCTATTCTATTCTATTCTATTCTATTCTATTCTATTCTATTCTATTCTATTCTATTCTATTCTATTCCTTTCTTATTCTATTCTATTCTATTCTATTCTATTCTATTCTATTCTATTCTATTCTATTCTATTCTATTCTTATTCTATTCTATTCTATTCTATTCTATTCTACTGCATATTGTATAATCTAATCTAATCTAATCTAATCTAATCTAATCTATGCTTGTACCTTTGGAGTTTTCCTGCCAAGGTGTAAAACCTTCGCTTTTCTCACCCCTTTGAAGACTTCAACTCCCAGAATTCCCCAGCCATCCATGCGCCAGAGGCTGGGAAGACCAGACAGTGGGGCGTCACCCCTCCTCCTCCTCCTCCTCCTTGGCAGAAGCTCCTTCCGGCCTCTGCGTGGACACCTGCCACGTCCTCCCGAGCAAATATTTGTTTACTTCCAAGAACTCCAGGGCCTTTTTACAGCCCAGCACAAACAAGGATTTATGGCCTATTTTTGCTTCGCAGCCTGTTTGCTCAAAAGCCACTTAGACCTTCCGAGCGTTAATGGCCCAGGCCGATCGAAGCAATGCCAGGTGGGGGGAGGTTTATACCAGGAAGGGGGTTCCTGTTTATCAGAAACCTGGTTTATTCGTGGTTTGGAGATGTTTGGAAATGATGTAGGCTGGCCTCCCCCAGGTTGCAAGCAAATCACTGCAAATCCTTAACCGTTGGTCACACAGTTGTTAAGCGGATCCCCTTTGACTCGGCTGGTCCCAAGGTCCCCAAAAGGGGATGACAGGACCCCCGGGGCAGTTGCGACCGTCATAAACACGAGTCGGATGCCCGAGCATCTGAATTTGGATCCCAGGGCGCTGCAACCATTGTAAGTATGAATCGGTTGCCAAGTGTCTGAATCCTGAATCAAATGACATTACACACACCCCGGGGGGGAATGCCACCACGGTTGTGTGAGAAATGGTCGTAAGTCACTTTTTTCCAGCCTTGTCATAACTTCAAATGGTGTCGTGAGTGCCCCTACGGCAACTACTCCCAGGAATAAAAAATGTAGATGGTCGATTAGATTAAACCTATATTTATTTCACTGGCACTTCCAGTGAAAACACCAGCTCCGGGTCCGTGTTTGCTTCCCCACCCTTGGGTGGTGCCCAGGCCCACCCAGCGCCATGATGGTTGGGTCAACAAAGAGACGGACCCAGTGCGTATTTTATTTTACGGGACGGGGAGAAAAAGGTGGATCCAGATGGGAGCCAGGGCTGAAGCGAGGGACAACACAATAAACAGCCCAATAAACACCACCTCTGTTGCGCCCAGCCCGCGAAAAGAGCCCGCGCTTCAGAAAAAGCAGAAAAAAAACTCACTTTAGGGCAGAGGTCTCCAACCTTGGCCCCTTTAAGACGTGTGGACTTCAACTCCCAGAATCCCCCAGCCAGCTAGGATTGAGAAAAAAGAAGCAATTATGGCTGGGGGATTCTGGGAGTTGAAGTCCACACATCTTAAAGGGGCCAAGTTTGGAGACCCCTGCATTACAACAACCAAAACACACCACACTTTACGCTTCTGCTCTCTAAGCCAGTGTTTCTGCAATTGTTAAGCTTTGTGGACTTCAACTCCCAGAATCCCCCAGCCATATCTGCTTCCTGTTTCTCTCTGGAGGTGGGGGAAGTGGGCCTTCCCATCGTAAGGGTCCCACCGAGATGATCTCGGCGTTGTTAGAGGAGCCCAAAAACGTACATTTCCTTCTTCTCATGTTCACTCTAACCCAGAGGTCTCCAACCTTGGCCACTTTAAGACGTGGGGACTTCAACTCCCAGAATTCTCCAGCCAGAATCGCTTCCTGTTTCTCGATCATAGCTGGCTGGGGAATTCTGGGAGTTGAAGTCCCCACGTCTTAAAGTGGCCAAGTTTGAGGACCCCTGGACTAAGTCTAAGTGACTTTAAGACAGGTGGACTTCAGCTCCCAGAATTCCCCAGCCAGCCATAAATGATAGAATTGGAAGAGACCAGAAGGATCCTCTAAGTCCAATATTTCTCAATCTTGGTGACTTTCAGACAGGTGGACTTCAACTCCCAGAATTCCCTAGCCAGCCATACTGGCTGGGGGATTCTGGGAGTTGAAGTCCACTGGTCTTAAAATTGCCTAGGGCAGAGGTGGCCTTTAGCAGGTTCTGACCAGTTCTGGAGAACCGGTAGCGGAAATTTTGAGTAGTTCAGAGAACCAGCAAATCCCACCTCTGACTGGAGATTTTACAGTCTCCTTCCCCTGCCAGGCCCACCAAGCCACGCCCACAGAACCGGTAGTAAAAAATTTGAATCCCACCATTGGCATAGGGTGAGAAACACAGCCTTACAAATGTAACAAATGTATTGATCCAGATCAAAGCATAGTGCTATCTGTTACTCCTATTCTATTCTATTCTATTCTATTCTATTCTATTCTATTCTATTCCATTCTATTCCATTCCAGCCATGGGTGGGATTCAAATTTTTTAAAAACTGGTTCTGTGGGCGTGGCTTAGTTGGTGAGCATGGCTTGGTGGTCATGTGACTGGGTGGACATGGCTTGGTGGTCATGTGACTGGGTGGACATGGCTTGGTGGTCATGTGACTGGGTGGATATGGCTTGGTGGTCATGTTATTGGCTGGGCGTGGCCAACTCAATGTCACTCACATCAAGGCACGCATCTCCTCGCCTGGCCTCTCGTGACTGTGGGGATGCTGCAACAGTCGTAAGTCTGAAAAAGGGTCATAAGTCACTTTTTTCAGTGCCATCGTAACTTTGAATGGTCACTCCACACAAACAAAGTACCAGCAAAAGAGGGAAAAATAACTCCAGAGAAGTTCCAGAGACAGGAAGTCTAGTCCTGCCCAGAATGTAATAAGGGTTAATGGAGAGGCAGTTTTTGTAAGCAACACCAGAATGCTTCCTTCCTGCCTTCCTTACAGGATTAGCCCTGTAATTTCTCCTAACAACCGGTTCTCTGGGCTGCTTAGAAGGTTAACCACCGGTTCTAGCGAATAGGTGTGAACGGGTAGAATCCCAGCCCTGCTTCCAGTCCATATTCTGTTCCGTTCCAATCCATTCCATTCTTTCTTATTCTATTCCTATTCCTATTCTTCTGCTCCCAGAATTACACAGTCGGAAGGGACCTTAGAGGTTTTCTAGCCTCGCTCCCTCGCTCTAGCAGGAGATCTTATGTACCATTCGGGACAAATGGACTAGCTAGCCCGATCTTTGCGGTCCATTCCAGCTCTTATCCTTCAGGACTGGCTGGGCAATTCTGGGAGTTGGAGTCGTCCACCTGTCGGAAAGCGCCCTTCGAGGCCCCCTGAGATCCCGCTGAGTGCCAAAAGAGGGGCGGGCTGCCACGAATGCCAGGGCGGCAGCAGGGCCTCCCGAAGACAATTGTAGGTTAACTGCCCCCCTTCCTGCCACTGATTAACTAACCTCGGGCGAGTTAATTCGCCAGCTATAGAGCGGCTGCCAAGCGCCCAGCGGAGAGGTTTGCAACCAAACCATGCCGCGCGCCACCAATCCCTTTATTCTGCACAGAGGCGTGCGTGAAAAGAGAGGCGAGGCCAGACGGGCAGGGGAGTTTAGTGAGTGAGCTTATGGTCGTGGATTGGGCCTCGTGCCACGAAATTACACGCGATCTTCAGCGTACACGACAAGGGTGAAAATAAAACACAAACGCACCTCCTTCGCGTTCGATGCAATCGCATGGAAAAAAACCCTCGATAGTGCGTGAATGTGGCACTATAAAGTAGAATTCAAGAGAGCTACTGCTCCGGGACAGAAGCTGTTTTCCGGCCTGTTTGTCCTTGTTTTTATGATCGTCCTGTACCGTCTGTCAGGTGGTAATAGTTAAAAAACAAAGGGTGCAGAGGATGAGATGGATCTTTGAGGATGTTTTGAGCTTTCTTAAGGCAGCGGGAGCTCTAAAGTTCTTCCAAATTGGGGAGAGGGCAACCCAGGATCCTCTGAGGGGCAATGACGTTCACCCTCTGGAGCGCTGTCCTATCTGCCCCTGTGCAATGGGCAAACCACACACCAGGCGTGCAGGAAGTTAAGATACTCAGGAAAGCAATGTGAAGCGCTATATAAGCCTAAGTGCTATTGCCCTTCCTTCCTTCCTTCCTTTCTCCTTCCTTCCTTCCTTCCTAACTTCCTTCCTTCCTTCCTTCCTTCTTCCCCATTCTCCTTCTTTCCCCCATTCTTCTTCCCTCCTTCCTTCTTTCCTGCTTCCCCCATTCTCCTTCCTTCCCCCATTCTTCTTCCCTCCTTCCTTCTTTCCTGCTTCCCCCATTCTCTTCTTTCCTTCCTTCCTTCCATCCTTTCCTTCCCCTATTCTTCATCCCTCCTTCCTTCCTTCTTTCCTTCTTCCCCCATTCTCCTTCCTTCCCCCATTCTCCTTCCTTCCTTCTTTCTTTCGTTTCCTTCCCCCATTCTTCTTCCCTCCTTCCTTCTTTCCTGCTTCCCCCATTCTCCTTCTTTCCTTCCTTTCTTCTTTCCTTCCTTTCCTTCCCCATTCTTCTTCCTTCCTTCTTTCCTTCTTCCATCATTCTCCTTCCTTCCCCCATTCTCCTTCCTTCCTTTCCTTCCCCATTCTTCTTCCCCTCCTTCCTTCTTTCCTGCTTCCCTCCTTCTCCTTCTTTCCTTCCTCTCTTCCTTCCATCCTTTCCTTCCCCCATTCTTCATCCCTCCTTCCTTCCTTCTTTCCTTCTTCCCCCATTCTCCTTCGTTCCTTCCTTTCCTTCCCCCATTCTCCTTCTTTCCTTCCTTCCATCCTTTCCTTCCCCCATTCTTCATCCCTCCTTCCTTCTTTCCTTCTTCCCCCATTCTCCTTCCTTCCCCCATTCTCCTTCCTTCCTTCC
>NC_141996.1:1410000-1433161 GCF_049901715.1 Pseudonaja textilis | reverse complement strand
AAGAAGAAGAAGAAGAAGAAGAAGAAACAACAACAACGGTGAAAGAGGAGGGAGGAGGAAGAGGAAGAGGAAAAGGAAGAAGAAGAAGCAGCGGTGAAGGAGGAGGAGGAGGAGGAGGAGGAGGAAGAAGAAGAAGAAGAAGAAGAAGAAGAAGAAGAAGAAGAAGAAGAAGAAGAAGAAGAAGAAGAAGAAGAAGAAGAAGGGATGAGGAGGAGGAAGAAGGAGGAGGAGGAAGGAGGAGGAAGAAGAAAGAAGAAGAAGAAAAGAAGGAAGAAGGAAGAAGAAGGAAGGAGGAGGAGGAGGAAGTAGTAGTAGTAGTAGAAGAAGAAGAAGAAGAAGAAAAAGAGGTGGTGGTGGTGGAGGAGGAGGAGGAGGAGAGAAGAAGAAGAAGAAGAAGAAGAAGAAGAAGAAGAAGAAGAAGAAGAAGAAGAAGAAGAAGAAGCCGCAGGTTCTAACCAGTGGTGGACGCTGCCTCGCCTTTTTCCTTTCACGGGGTAGAAGGCGGGGGGAGTGAGAGTCGCGCTATTATTATTAATGAGCTTCAGAGCTCCAGGCTTGACAGGCCTCGTCAAGGCGGCTGTCAGTCCTGGAGGCCTTGGCTGAGACGGGGTGGGGGGGCGTTGTTCCACCCCGCCAATCACGACCTTTCCCGGCTGATAGGTGGACAGGAAGGAGGGATCATCGGGGAGGGGTTTTTGGGGGGGAAGGTGGAGTTCTTCCCCAGCTTTGCATTTGGGGGCTTCCCTGATGAGGAAGGAGGGAGGGAGGGGCTGCTGAGGGGGTCCTCCGGGAATTGGGGGGACAGGGTGGATGAGTGGTGGGTGACTGGGAGACGCCTGTGGGTGGGTGTCCTTCAGCCGCGAGGGGGAAGGAGGAAGAGGAGGAGGAGGAAGGAGGAAGGCCAGGATGAGGGTGGGGTCCTTGGTGCTCTCTGAGCTTGGCGGGTTTCCTGGCAAGGCGTCTCACGGCCCGACTAAGGAACGGCATCAGTTGCTAGAAGGACGTGGAGTTGGAAGAGAGGAAGAGGAGGAGGAGGAGGAAGGCTAGAAGTCCTTGGTGCTCTCTGAGCTTGTCTGCTTCCTTGCAGACGTCTCACGGCCCGACTAAGGAATGGCATCAGTTACCAGAAGGATGTGGAGTTGGAAGAGAGGAAGAGGAGGAGGAGGAAGGCTAGAAGTCCTCGGGGTCTCTGAGCTTGGCTGCTTCCTTGCGGACGTCTCACGGCCCGACTAAGGAACGGCATCAGTTGCTAGAAGGATGTGGAGTTGGAAGAGAGGAAGAGGAGGAGGAGGAGGAAGGCTAGAAGTCCTTGGTGGTCTCTGAGCTTGGCTGATTCCTTGCAGACGTCTCACGGCCCAACTAGGGAACAGCATCAGTGCTTGGAGGGAGGGAGATCGGGGAGGAGGAAGAGGTGAGGTAGGAAGAAGAGGAGGAGAACGGTGGTGGTATTCGGAGCTCAGGTCTCTTGCAGACGTTTCTGTACCTAACTCGGGGACCTCATCAGCGTTTGGGAGTGTGGAGTTTGACACCCGGTAGCCGGCAGCCCCTCTGCAGATCAGCAAGGGTGAACCCTGGACAAACAGTGAAGCAAAAAACGCTACCCTGAGGAAGGAACCGTTGGAGGAGAATGGTGGGGCGAGCTACTGTGCATAAACAGAGAGCCAACCCCAACTCCCTTGCGGCGCTGATGATGTTCCCTAGTTGGGTCAGGAAACGTCTGCAAGAAAATAACCAAGTCAGAGAGCAGCAAGGATCCCACAGTCCTCCTCCTCCTCTTCCTCTTCCCAAATCCTACTCCTTTCTAGCATTGATGAGGTTCCCTAGTTAGGTCATGAAATACCTCCAAGCTCAGAGAGCAACAAGGAGCCCAGGGTTTTTCCTCCTCCTCCTCTTCCTCCTCCCTGCACACCCCTCTCCCTTTCAGCACTGATGTTACCTAGTTGGGTCATAAAACATCTGTTAGCCACCAAACTCCAAGGACCCCACAATCCATCCATCCATCCCTCCCTCCCTCCTTCCTTCCTTCCTTCCTTCCTTCCTCCCCTCTTCCTTCATTCTTTCCCTATCCCTCTCTCTCCCTTTCTTCCTTCCCTCCTTCCCTTCCTTCTCCCTCTCCCTCCCTCCCTCCTTTTCTTCCTTCCTTCTCCCACTCCCTCCCCTCCTTCCTTCCTTCCTTCCTTCCTTCCTTCCTTCCTTCCTTCCTTCCTTCCTTCCCTCCTTCCCCTTCCTCCTCTCCCCTCCTCCCCTATCTTCCTTTCCTTCCTTTTCCCCATCCCTTCCTCCCTTCCTTGCCTTCCCCCTCCTCTCCACAAACCTCCCTCCCTTCTAGCCCTTCGATGATGTGACCTGTTGGGTCATGAAACGCTTGCAAGAAAACCGCCCAGCTCACACACACACACACACACACACACACCCTGAGGACCCCCAAGGAGGGAGTCAAGTGCAGGTGACAGGCCCTTCCGACCTCCAAGGTGTTATTCCATTCCGTGTGTCCCACCTTCAACCACCAAGCCGGGTGCCAACCGCGATGGACAGGGCCCAAAGCCCCCTTGTGTGATTCTCCCACCTAGGTAAGGCTAATGAAGTGGACAACTCAATTGGACCAGGGCCGTAGATTTCGGCCTAAAGACAGCTGGCACCTGGGGGGATGGATTCAGGGGTCGAGCAGGTGTGTTGCAGGTAGATTTATGGACCGAGAGAGACTGTCAAGGACCTTGGAGTACTCATCTCTAATGATCTCAGTACTCGAACCCACTGTAACTACATAGCCAAAAAGGCATTAAGAGTTGTTCACTTAACCTTACATAGGTTTTTGTCTGGTAATATCACACTACTAACTAGAGCATACAAAACATTTTCTAGACCAATACTCGAATACAGCTGATCGGTCTGGAACCCTCATTACGTATCTGATATTAGCACAGTTGAGAAAGTCCAGAAATATTTCACAAGAAGAGTTCTCCGCTCCTCTACTCGTTGCAGAAGACCTTATGCCACCAGACTTGAAATTCTAGACCTAGAAAACCTTGAATTACGCCGTCTTTGGTCCCATCTAAGTATAGTACATAAAATCATACATTGCAATGTCCTACCTGTCAATGAATATTTCAGCTTCAACCATAACAACACTAGAGTTGTTCAGCTTTAACCATAACAACACAAGAGCAACACAATAGATACAAACTCAAAGTTAATCGCACCAAACTTGATGGCAGGAAATACGACTTCAACAACAGTGTGGTCAATGTCTGGAATACTCTCCCTGACTCTGTGGTTTCTTCCCCAAACCCCCAAAACTTTAACCTTAGACTGTCTACTATTGACCTCACCCCTTTCCTAAGAGGTCTGTCAGGGGTGTGCATAAGCGCACCAACGTGCCCACCGTCCCTGTCGTTTTGTTTTTATATGTATCTGTTTCATGTATCCATAACTATGTATATACTTATACCTATTACCTTGTAAGCGATTGACAAATCAAAATAAATAAATAAAAATAAAGACTCGTTAACGCCTGAAATGGGAACAGCGAAAGCTGCGATTTAATTCCGCTCTCCTTTCTTATGTCTGCGGGGATCGTTTTCTTTCTCTTCCTCCTCCTCCTCCTCTTCCTCCTCCTCCTCTTCTTTCTCCTCCTCCTCCTCCTCCTCCCCCCTTCCTCCTCCTCCTCCTCCTCCTCCTCCTCCTCCCTTGTAAAACCTTCCTCCCTTCCACCACTGATGATGTTACCTAGTTGGGTCATGAAACGTCTGCAAGAAAACAACCAGGCTCAGACAGCACCAAGCACACACCCCAAAATAATCAATTTTTAATGCCCAAACCAACCTCACATTTATATCATGCTAGCTTTGTGCTTTGCTACGAAACTATGTGGTTGGGCTCAGTTTTTTGGGGAGGAAAATAAGAGGAAACAAATTCCGCCTCTGCCTTCCAGCATCCCTCGGGATTCACCTGGCTAGTGTCCTGTCAGCGTGTGAGAGAGTGGAGGGCCGTTTGGAAACTGAAACAGTAATTTGCTGTGTGAGCAAGGAGACAGCAAGGAGCCTGGGCGTGGCTTAGCTCAACTGTTCTGTCCTAAAGCTGCTTGGTGAAACGGAAACTCCTCTGCTTGTGTTTTGCCTTTGGAAGAGATTTCTTTCCAGGTGGGGAAGGGGAGTGGAACTCCTTAGCATCAGAGCGTGATAATAATAATAATAATAATAATAATAATAATAATAATAATAATAATAATAATAATAATAGGAAATACTCTAAATGCTATCAGGGTCATTTCCAAAAATCCTTTCTTAGGGAGCCCCTAGAAGCCAAGAGGAACCTACGGGCCCGAATGTCAAGTTTGTAGGTTTTACGGTTTTGGAGATTTTTGTGATGATGCGTGAGGGGCCTTTCGCCTTTCATAGAGAGAGATTTAGCAAAACCGAGGCCCCGCAAAGCCTCCGTGGCCATGTCCACGGGGAGAAACATACCGTTGGCTCCTCGTCCAGTTCACCAGAGCAAGTGATTCGAAATGCAGGCGTCTCTCCCTTGACTGGCACCGTAATAGGGCAGGAGTGATGCCTTTATTCTAGGCTGGGCCGGTCTTCGGAAGATAAGCCAGCTCCTTGGCAGGAAGTACACAGCTCTTTACCGAAAGCAATGGGGAGGCGACAGACCTCTATCCCTTTTGGGAATTGCCCCTTTGGGAGAGACTAGTTGTAGCTCAGGGATGAATTATGGGGCCCTGGGGTGCTCTCTGAGCTGCGTGGTTTTGTTGCAGATGTTTCATGACCCAGCTAGGGAATGTCATCAGTGCTGGAAGGGAGGAGGAGGAGGAAGGAGGAAGGAGAAAGGGAGGTGGAGGGAGGAGAGAGGGAGGACGAAGAGAGAGGAGGAGGAGGAGGAGAAAAGAAGGAGGAGGAGGAAGACTGTGGGATCCTTGGTGCTCTCTGAGCTGAGTGGTTTTCTTGCAGACGTTTCATGACCCAGCTAGGGAATGTCATCAGTGCTGGGAGGGGAGAGAGAGGAGGAGGAAGGAGAAAGGGAGGCGGAGGGAGGACGAGGAGGGGAGGAGGAGGAGGAGGAGAAAAGAAGGAGGAGGAGGAGGAGGACTGTGGATCCTTGGTGCCTCTGAGCTGAGTGGTTTTCTTGCAGACGTTTCATGACCCAACTAGAGAACATTATCAGTGCTGGAAGAGAGGAAGGTTTACAAGGTGGGAGGAGGAGGAGGAGGAGGAGGAGGAAGAGGAAGAGGAGGAGGAAGAAGAGGAAGGGGAGGAGGAGGAGGAGGAGGAAGGGGAGGAGGAGGAGGAAGGGGAGGAAGAGGAGGAGGAAGAGGAAGGGGAGGAAGAGGAGGAGGAAGGGGAGGAAGGGGAGGAGGAGGAGGAGGAAGGGGAGGAGGAGGAGGAAGGGGAGGAGGAAGAGGAAGGCAGCAGCTGTGGGGTCCTTGGTGCTCTCTGGCTTGGTTATTTTTTGGCAGACGTTGCATAACCAAACTAGGTAACATCATCAGTGTAGAGTGATGTCTAGAGTCCCGCCAAAGGCATGAAAGCCATTGGGGACTCTCTGACCACCCGCTCAGAGACGGTGAGTTCTAGTGTCCCGCATCAGGCATGAGGAAATCCAGCTGGGGGACTTTGGGCCAGGCCCTCTCTGTAAGCCCAACCCACCTCACAAGATTGTTGTGTGGAAAACACGAGGGGCATTATGCCAGTTCATTTAAAGCAATAAGAATAACGTAAAAGAAATAAAAACATTCTCCCCAGAATAAGGAACAAACTGCCTGGTAATCTCACCTACTCAGATGGCCTGGCTGGATTCAGACAGTGCCTTTAAAACTCAGTTTCCCTGCGTCCCAAAGGATTCCTTGCGCAAATTCCCACACGGAGGAGGAACCTCAGCACTCGTTTTAGGAAAATCGGCCCAGCTTGGCTTTGGCATTGGGTTTGCCACGTCGCACCGACAGTTCTGAGTGCAGCGCCGAGCAAGGATGCAAGCGAGCCAGCCCTCCTTTTTAAGGAGCGGGTTAAAGAAAAAAGGAATTAAAAGAAAAGAAAAAGAAAAAAAAAGGATATAAAATTCAGGGCTTGGAATAATTTGGATCCAATTCCACAAAAGCTGCAGGTGGCTGATACAGCTGAAAGGAAGAGACAGGTGGGAATGTCAAGCACAATGACAGGACGAATGCAGAGGATTTGGGAACGGTTCTGCAATCATATATATATATGCAATCATATATATATATATAAGCGAAATGCCCTCACGCATCATCACAAAATCTCCAGAACTGTAATGCCAACAAACTTGAAATTTGGCACCTAAAATAAATTAAAATAAAAATGAATACAAGTGAAAGTTACCATGTTAATCAGGCTTACATGATTAACATTATTATATATATATCAATACAGAGTGAGGGGCATTTCGCTATATATATATATCGAAATGCCCTCACGCATCATCAAAATCTCCAGAACTGTAATGCCAACAAACTTGAAATTTGGCACCAAAATAAATTAAAATAAAAATGAATACAAGTGAAAGTTACCATGTTAATCAGGCTTACATGATTAACATTATTATATATATCAATATCAGCACGTCAACCTTCCATTTTTCATCCATCCATATATATAAAAGCGAAATTACCCCTCACGCATCATCACAAAATCTCCAGAACCGTAAAGCTTACAAACTTGAAATTCGGCACGTAGGTTCCTCTCGGCTTCTAGGGGCTCCCTAAGAAAGGATTTTTCCAAATGACCATCAGAGCATTGAGAATATTTCCTATATTATTATTATTATTAACATGCTCTGATGCTAAGGAGTTCAACTCCCCCTCCCCACTTGGAAAGAAATCTCTTGCAAAGGCAAAACACAAGCAGAGGAGTTTCACTTTCAGTTTCCCAGCACCAAGTCCAGAACAGTTGAGCTAAGCCACACCCAGGCTCCTTGCTGTCTCCTTGCTCACACAGCAAATACTCTTTCAGTTTCCAAACAGCCCTCCACTCTCTCACACATTGACAGGACGCTTGCCAGATGAATACCCATGGATGCTGGTAGGCAGAGGCACAATTTTTTTCCCCTTATTTTCCTCCCCAAAAACTAATCCCGACCACGTAGTTTCATAGCAAAGCACGGATAGCGAGCTAGTTTATTATAAAAATTATAAGTGACATCAAAAGAAATTTTGCAAATCCGGCCATCACCAAATCAAAGATTTGTGCATTCAACTGCTGGCAGTCCTCAACTTACGACTATAGTTGAGCCCCCCAAAAAATGTATGTTGGTAAGCGAGACATTTGTTAAGTGAGATTTGCCTCATTGTTACGACCTTTCTTGCAGTCGTTCAGTTAGTCCCACGGTTGACTAATCTGGCTTCCCCTTTGACTTTGCTTGTGACCCACCCCCCGTCATAAACACAAGACAGTTGAGGGGAGGGGGTCTGAATTCTGATCACGTGACCCTGGGAATGCTGCAACCGTCGTAAGCGTGAAAAATGGTCATACGTCACTTCGAACGGTCGCTAAAGGGACTGTCGTAAGTAAGGACAACCTGTTTAAACGTATAAAATCACGTTAAAATTGCACTAAAATACCACTTTTAGCTAAGCCCATATCACTTTCACCTGTCGTTAAGTGAACCCCTGCGGTCGTTAAGCAAACCCCTGCAGTTGTTAAGCAAACCCTGTGGTCGTTAAGCGAACCCCTGCGGTCGTTAAGCGAATGTGGCTCCCCCATCGACTTCACTTGTCCAACGGTCGCAAAGGGGAATCGCGTGACACACACACACACACACCCCCACGACACTGCGACGGTTGAAAATACGAGTCGATTGCCCAGTGTCTGAAATTGGGGCCACTGTGACCCTGGCAGGAAGCTGCAACCGTCGTTAAGGGTGAAACATGGTCATAAGTCCCTCTTTTTCCAGGGCCGTTGTAACTTTGGGTGGCCGCTAAGTGAACTGTTGCAAACCAAGCACGACCCGCGTTCCGTTGATCAGATCTGGCACATGGGATGGTCCAAAACTGGCGAGCTTCACTGTGATCGTAAGTCAAGGACCAAGGCCGACGCGGAGGTCACTACTAACGCCCAGAATTGCAGAAAAAGGCAGGCAATTTTTCTAAGCCTATTTTCCCCCACTTTCCTTTTAAAAAAGAAAATAAGGAAAAAAAAACCCCAAGCCCCCCCAAATTATGCCAGTGGCCTGGAAAGATAATTTGGAAGCATTTTGCTTTTCTTCCCTGCAGAGAAAGAAATAGAAATTCCTATTTCTTGCTCTTCTTAGTGTCATTAATCATTTATTTTCTGACAGTCTGTTTGGCACGCAGACAAAGAAATAAAATAAAAATAAAATAAAACCCAGTTCCCCTACTTTGATGGACAAACCTCACCTGCGTAGCTCTTCTTCTCCACAGAGGCAGGGAAGCTTCCTTACAGAACTGCAAAAATTATAGAACATCAAGAGGCGGGAGGGACCCCCGGAGGTCTTCTAGTCCAACCCCGCTACTCAAACAGGAAAATGATTTCTACGGGATGTTCTCGACTTGCGACCGTTTAGTCTCCCGTTAATTGGCGCTTTGCATGAGTGTGACAGGCAGGCTGTCGCCCGTCTGGGAGAGCCTTCCCTTTCGTGCGTGTCGTAACGAGGTCACGGACTCACACTTTGTGACGTCGGGCTCTTCGTTCACAAAGCGAGCCGCCTGTTTGGGCTGTTCCGGGTGCCGATTCGGCAACTCCGTTCCACCCCTTCGAGTGTGAACGTCGTTAGATTTTATCCTAACCCTCCCTTGGTCACAATCAGATAACAGATAATCAGGGGTGGAAGGGACCTCATAGGTCATCTAGTCCAACCCCCCGCCCAATCGCACATGTCTCCTTCTTCTGCCGGTGTGCTCTGTAAATAGGGCATCCTCTACTTACGACCAAAATCGAGACTGCCATTTCCATCGTTAAGCGAGACGGTCGTTATAAGTGAATTTTGCGCCCCCGTTTTACAATCGTCCTTGCCCCCCGTCGTTCAGTGAATCCCTGCCGCTCAAAATTGGAAGTCAAAACAAATCCCAAATGATGATGCTATAATAGGTAAGATTTTTCAAGGCGCTGGATTAGATAGTTTGACACTAGAATTAAAAGAACGAGACGAATCTGAATATTTTAAAGTATGGAACGATTTTTTTACACCTGGAGGGACACGAAAGGAAGTCCTAGAAAATGAAAATTAGAATTTAGGTGTAATTGAAATGTGGCACAAGAATAAGATCTAATAATGATGCGAAAATCAAATGTAGATATGTAACTTTATATAGATGTGTATATAAAAGGCTTAGATTTTCTGTTGATTCTTCCTTAGCATAAAATGCAAAGACTGAAATGGATGTCAAAGAGAGTCCACCACGTTCAACACTTTTTAATCTTTATTTTCAATATTTTTAAAAGGGAATCCCTGCAGTTGCTAAGTGAGAAACACGGTTGTTAAGTGGATCAGCCTCTTGACTTTGCGGATCAGAAGGTCGTAAAAGGGGATCGGGTGTCCTTGGGACACAGCAATGGTCATAAGTACAAGTCACTTGCGTCTGAATGTTGATCACATGACCACGGGGGAGGCTGCAACGGTTGTAAGTGTGAAAAACGGTCCTGTCACTTTCTTCCAGTGCTGTTAGAACTTCAAACAGTCACTAAATGAACTGTCGTAGGTCAAGGACTTACCTGTGCCATTCCGGGCGAATGGCCGTCCAATCTCTTCTCAAAAAAACCCATCCAATAATGGAGCGGCCACTGATCAATGGCACATCCTTGACTTATGACCGCAAGGGAGTCCCAATTTTCCATCGCTGAGCAAAGATAGCCATTAAAAGAGCTTTGTCTCATTTTACGACCTGCCTTGCCGTAATTGCTTAAGGGAATCACTGCGGTTGTTAAATGAGTAACTTGGTTGTTAAGGGAATCCGGTTCCCCCCCGGTTGACTTGGCTGGTCTGACGGTCGCAAAAAGAGGATGATGTGGCTCCGGGAAGCCCGTCATAGATACGAGCCACGTGGCTGGATTTTGATCATGTGACCATGGGGGGGGGGAAGGAATGCTGCAACGGTCGTAAGTGTGAAAAGTCCTAAGCCACTTTTTTTCAGTGAAAGGGAAAACAAAAGTGACAAGACGAAAGGGAGAGAACGAGAGAGAGTCAGAGAGAAAGGAAAGGAAAGAAAGAGAGAATGGGAGAAAGAGAAAAAGAAAGAGAAAACAAAAGAGAGAAAAAAAGAGAGAGAGAAAGAGAAAGAAAACGAAAGAAAGAGAATGAGAGAGAAAAAGAAGAAAAAGAGAAAAAGAAAAAGAGAAGGGGAGAGAGAAAGAGAAAGGAGAGAAAGAAAAAGAAAAGAAAGAAGAGAAAGAAAGAGACAAAGAAAAGAGAAAAGGAGGGAAAGAGAGAGGAAGGGAAAGCAAAAGAGAGGAAAAGAAAGAGAGAAAGAGAAAAAAGAATGGGCGACAAAAAGGGAGAAAGGATAAAAGGAGGAGAGAAAGAGAGAAAAAGGGAGAGAGAGAGAGAGAGAGAGAGAATGGAGATGCTGCAACGGTCATAAGTGTGGAAAACAGCCCTTAAAAAGTCCTTCTCTTCAGTAAATTCGAACCGTCGCTAAACAAGCTGTTGTAAGTAGAGAACAACCTCTGCATTCTTTGTGCCAAAGTCACTTTTTTCAGTGCCATTCTAACTGCAAACGGTCGCTAAGTGAACGGTCATAAGTGGAGGCCTCCCTGCACACGCCAGCATGTGTCCCCATGCACGCACATCCTTCGTCCTCGACTTATACCCACCCAAGTTATGACAGCAACTGAGAAAAGTGGCTTCGGCCCGGTCCTCGCACTTCTGACCATCATAGCCTCCGTGACCCACGCGAGCAAACTCCAGAAGCTCCGCAACCGACTCATACTTATGACAGTGGCAACATCCTTAGGGTCAACCCAATCCCCCCGCCCTCCCCCTTCGCCGACAAAGTTGATGGGGCAGGCCGGTTTCGCTTCATGACCTCGCGATTCGCTGAACGGCCGCGCGATTCGCTTAACCGCCGTGGCCCAAGAAAGGGCGCAGCATTCGACGCCGCTCGGCTTCAGAGGGCTCTGCCGCTGAGCGAGGGGGGAAATCCCCAGGGCCAACGGCGGTCGTAAGGTTCGAGGACTGCCCGTTTGGCCAATGGAATGTCCCCCGCTAAAACAGCCCACCCACCTCTTCTCCTCCCCAGCCGATCCTAGTTCGTTCTCTCTCTCTCTCTCTCTCTCTCCCTCTCTTTCATCCGGATGGCACCATCAAGATGGACAAGGATGGACCGGTAGGGTATCTGTTGCCGTGGATGTGATGCTCGTTGCTTAGCAACGGACAGAATTAGTGCGTGGGAACTATTTGTGGGATGAGCAGTATTCCATTGGGGCGGGATTGGCTGGGGAAGCGGGTGGGGGGGAGGGTTTGAATTTGGGCTATGGCACCTGTCCGACGGACAGGTGGGCCCGGATTAAATCCTCCTGCCCCTCCCCTCTCCAAAATGGGGGTACGTCCCCCCCCATCCCCAGGCCCTGAAGACCAGAGAGAGGGGCCTGGGCGTAACTCCGATAAGCGTTTTTTGAATTTTCCATCCCAACTTTCGGGACTCCGGGTGGTCCTCGGCTTATGACCAAGGTTGGGGATCTCTCGTCGCTAAGCCGGGCGCTTGCTCGGTTGCGCTTGGCTCCCTTTGGAGACTGCGAATCCCTGCAGTCGCAAAGCCGGTCAGGCGGTCGTTAAGTGAATCGGGCTTTTCCCCCCTTCGACTTGGAAGGTTGCGAAAGGGGGTCTCACGTGAACGGGCGGACCGTCATAAATAGGAGTCAAGCGCCTGAAGTTTGATCGCGGGACCGTGGGGGGATGCTGCGATGGTCATAAGGGTGAAAAACGGCCGTAAGTCGGGTTTTTACAGTGTCGTTGTAACTTCGAATGGACACTCGATGAACTGCTGTAAGTCAAGGACTACCTGCACTTACTTAGCAACGCAGAAGAGAGACCGAAAAACAGAGAGATGATAAGGAGAAAGTGAAAATGAAAACGAGAGGAGGAGGAGAGAGGAGGAGAGAGAAAGAGAGAAAGAAAAAGAGAGAGAGAGAATGAGAGAAAGAGAGAAAAGAGAAAGACAAAGGGAAAGCAAAAGAGAGAGAAAAGGAGAGGAAGAGAGAAAGAGAGAGAGGGAGAGGGGGACAAAGAGAGACAGAAAGGGAAAGCAAAACAGAGAAAACAAAAAGGAGAAAGAGAAAAAAGAGAAAGGAAGAGAAAGAGAAAAAGAAAAAAGAAAGACAGAAAGAGGAGGAAAGAAAAAGGAAAGGAGGGATAGAGAGAGAATGAGACAAAGAGAAAGAGCAAGGGGCAGAAAGAGAGAAAGGGAAAGAGAAAGAGAGAGAGAAAGAAAAGGAGAGAAAGAGAGAGAGAAAAAAGGGAAAGAGAAAGAAAAGAGACAGAATAGGAGAAAGAGAGAAAAAAAGAGAAAAACTGAGAGAGAGAAAGGAAAGAAAGAATTAGAGAGAAAGAAGATAGAGAGAAAGAGAGAGAAAGGAAAACAAAAGTGAGAAGATGAAAGGGAGAGAAACAGAGAGAGAGAGAGAGAGAAAGAAAAGGAAAGAAAGAGAAAGAGAAAAAGAAAGGGAAAGCAAAAGAGAGGAAAAAGAAAGAAAGAGAAAGAAAAGGGAAAAGAGAGAGAAAGAAAATGAAAGAAAGAGTGAGAGAGAGAAAAAGAAGGAAAAGAAAAGAGAAAAAAGAAAAAAGAGAAAGAGAAAGAGAGGGAGGGAGAGGGAGAGAAAGGGAAAAAGAAAAAGAGAGAAAAGGAAGGAAGAGAAAAAGAAAAGAAAGAAAGGGAGACAAAGAGAGAAAAGGAGGGAAAGAGAGAGGAAGGGAAAGCAACAGAGAGGAAAAAGAAAGAAAGAGAAAGAAAAGGGAAAAGAGAGAGAAAGAAAATGAAAGAAAGAGTGAGACAGAGAAAAAGAAGGAAAAGAAAAGAGAAAAAAGAAAAGGAGGGAGGGAGAGAAAGAGAAAGAAAAAGAGAGAAAAGGAAGGAAGAGAAAAAGAAAAGAAAGAAAGGGAGACAAAGAGAGAAAAGGAGGGAAAGAGAGAGGAAGGGAAAGCAACAGAGAGGAAAAAGAGAGAGAGAAAAGAACGGGAGACAAAAAGGGAGAGTGGATAAAAGGAGGAGAGAAAGAGAGAAAAAAGGAAAGAAAGAGAGCAAGAGAGAGAATGGCGATGCTGTAACGGTCATAAGTGTGAAAAACGGCCCTTAAAAATCCCTCTCTTAAGGGCCCTTGTTACCTCAAACCGTCACTAAACACGCTGTTGTAAGTAGAGGACCCCCTGTATGCTATGGAATTCGGGGGAACCTTCCTCCAAGAGACTCTGCTCTCTTTGGGGTGGGGGAGGGAACCCCAGAGGCAATAAAGCTGAGCCCCCCCTCTCCTCTGCAGCCCCCCCACCCCCCCGCTGCTTCCCTGATTCTATGTCATTTTCTTGCCCCCTGGACCATTAAATTGGAAAAGGAAGTGGGGGCGGGCTCTCCAAACGGCGATTAAAACCAACAGGCCGTGCCTGCCTGCCTGCCTCCCGCCGGACTCTATTAAATTCTCCGTTTCTCGTCCGACTCCCCGCTAGGCCGGCGCTGACGCCCGGCTGTTTCCAGCACCGTGGAAGATAAATAAAGGGGCCGCCTCGACTTATTCCGGGCAGTTCTCAGATTTACGACCGCGAGGGAGCCTGGCGCGTCTCCCCAAACACACATTTTTGCCCCGTTTTAACCCGCTTGCTGGCCACGGTGGCTAAGCGAATCAGTGCCCTTGTTCAGTGAGTCACGCGGTCGTTAAGGGAACCCGGCTTCCCTCATTGACGTCGCTTGTCCGGAAGGTCGTTAAAGGGGATCACGGTGATTGCCCCCACCCCGGGGCGGCCGCGGCCATCGTAAGTACGAGGCAGTTGCCGAGTACGTGAATTTTGATCACAGTCCTGCAACAGTCATAAATGTGAAAGTCGGTCATAAGTGCTGTTGTAACCGGTCACTAAACAAGCAGTTGTAAGTGGAGGACTACCTTGCATCCTTGGGGGTTTGTTTGTTTTTGCATGCCCAGGGAGGTCAAAAAAGTCAAGATGGCGTCCACAGCTACACGACGAAGGCTTTTGCACACTGTTATGCATCTAAAAAACAACCCATTCAGGTGCCCAGACCCAGCAGCCATCTTGACTTTTTTGCCTTGCCTTGCCCTGTAGACCCCTGCTCCTTCTCTCAGCTTGCTCAGCTACGCTGGTAATTCTTGTTGCAAGCCCTTTTCCTCAGTCAGCCCGCTTTGCGGGGGGGAAAGTACCATATTCCCTTTTCATTAGACCTGGCCTGCAGGTACGATCGCTATCTCAGGTAAGCAATAAATGCAATATTGCTGGAAGGGGATTCAGGAAGTTGATCTTTTCCCGCAGCCGGGCCAAACTTTGGCTTGAAAGGAACAGGATTTGTACTAAAGGATGGAACTCCGCTTGCGCTACACGGATTTACGCTTCTAAGCAGAGAGAGAACAACGGGGTTCACAAACAGCCACTTTTCAGAGGGGGAGTTCAACTCCCAGAATTCCCAGCTACGAGTGGTTAGGACGCCAGGCTAGAAAGCAGGAGACGGTGAGTTCTAGTCCACTCTTAGGCACGAAAGCCGACTGGGTGACTTTGGGCCAATCAACCGGAGACGGTGAGTTCTAGTCCACTCTTAGGCACGAAAGCCGACTGGGTGACTTTGGGCCAATCAACCGGAGACGGTGAGTTCTAGTCCACTCTTAGGCACGAAAGCCGACTGGGTGACTTTGGGCCAATCAACCGGAGACGGTGAATTCTAGTCCTGCCTGAGGTGTGAAAGCCGACTGGGTGACTTTGGGCCAATCAACCGGAGACGGTGAGTTCTAGTCCTGCCTGAGGTGTGAAAGCTGACTAGGTGACTTTGGGCCAATCAACCGGAGACGGTGAGTTCTAGTCCTGCCTGAGGTGTGAAAGCCGACTAGGTGACTTTGGGCCAACCAACCGGAGACGGTGAGTTCTAGTCCTGCCTGAGGTGTGTGAAAGCCGACTGGGTGACTTTGGGCCAATCAACCGGAGACGGTGAGTTCTAGTCCTGCCTGAGGTGTGAAAGCTGACTAGGTGACTTTGGGCCAATCAACCGGAGACGGTGAGTTCTAGTCCTGCCTGAGGTGTGAAAGCCGACTGGGTGACTTTGGGCCAATCAACCGGAGACGGTGAATTCTAGTCCTGCCTGAGGTGTGAAAGCTGACTGGGTGACTTTGGGCCAACCAACCGGAGACGGTGAGTTCTAGTCCTGCCTGAGGTGTGAAAGCTGACTAGGTGACTTTGGGCCAATCAACCGGAGACGGTGAGTTCTAGTCCTGCCTGAGGTGTGAAAGCCGACTAGGTGACTTTGGGCCAACCAACCGGAGACGGTGAGTTCTAGTCCTGCCTGAGGTGTGAAAGCTGACTGGGTGACTTTGGGCCAACCAACCGGAGACGGTGAGTTCTAGTCCTGCCTGAGGTGTGAAAGCTGACTAGGTGACTTTGGGCCAACCAACCGGAGACGGTGAGTTCTAGTCCTGCCTGAGGCGTGAAAGCCGACTAGGTGACTTTGGGCCAATCAACCGGAGACGGTGAATTCTAGTCCTGCCTGAGGTGTGAAAGCCGACTGGGTGACTTTGGGCCAATCAACCGGAGACGGTGAGTTCTAGTCCTGCCTGAGGTGTGAAAGCCGACTAGGTGACTTTGGGCCAATCAACCGGAGACGGTGAGTTCTAGTCCTGCCTGAGGTGTGAAAGCCGACTAGGTGACTTTGGGCCAACCAACCGGAGACGGTGAGTTCTAGTCCTGCCTGAGGTGTGTGAAAGCCGACTGGGTGACTTTGGGCCAATCAACCGGAGACGGTGAGTTCTAGTCCTGCCTGAGGTGTGAAAGCTGACTAGGTGACTTTGGGCCAATCAACCGGAGACGGTGAGTTCTAGTCCTGCCTGAGGTGTGAAAGCCGACTGGGTGACTTTGGGCCAATCAACCGAGACGGTGAATTCTAGTCCTGCCTGAGGTGTGAAAGCCGACTGGGTGACTTTGGGCCAATCAACCGGAGACGGTGAGTTCTAGTCCTGCCTGAGGTGTGAAAGCTGACTAGGTGACTTTGGGCCAATCAACCGGAGACGGTGAGTTCTAGTCCTGCCTGAGGTGTGAAAGCTGACTAGGTGACTTTGGGCCAACCAACCGGAGACGGTGAGTTCTAGTCCTGCCTGAGGTGTGTGAAAGCCGACTGGGTGACTTTGGGCCAATCAACCGGAGACGGTGAGTTCTAGTCCTGCCTGAGGTGTGAAAGCTGACTAGGTGACTTTGGGCCAATCAACCGGAGACGGTGAGTTCTAGTCCTGCCTGAGGTGTGAAAGCCGACTAGGTGACTTTGGGCCAACCAACCGGAGACGGTGAGTTCTAGTCCTGCCTGAGGTGTGTGAAAGCCGACTGGGTGACTTTGGGCCAATCAACCGGAGACGGTGAGTTCTAGTCCTGCCTGAGGTGTGAAAGCTGACTAGGTGACTTTGGGCCAATCAACCGGAGACGGTGAGTTCTAGTCCTGCCTGAGGTGTGAAAGCCGACTAGGTGACTTTGGGCCAATCAACCGGAGACGGTGAGTTCTAGTCCTGCCTGAGGTGTGAAAGCTGACTAGGTGACTTTGGGCCAATCAACCGGAGACGGTGAGTTCTAGTCCTGCCTGAGGTGTGAAAGCCGACTAGGTGACTTTGGGCCAACCAACCGGAGACGGTGAGTTCTAGTCCTGCCTGAGGTGTGAAAGCTGACTGGGTGACTTTGGGCCAACCAACCGGAGACGGTGAGTTCTAGTCCTGCCTGAGGTGTGAAAGCTGACTAGGTGACTTTGGGCCAACCAACCGGAGACGGTGAGTTCTAGTCCTGCCTGAGGCGTGAAAGCCGATTAGGTGACTTTGGGCCAATCAACCGGAGACGGTGAATTCTAGTCCTGCCTGAGGTGTGAAAGCCGACTGGGTGACTTTGGGCCAACCAACCGGAGACGGGAGTTCTAGTCCTGCCTGAGGTGTGTGAAAGCCGACTGGGTGACTTTGGGCCAATCAACCGGAGACGGTGAGTTCTAGTCCTGCCTGAGGTGTGAAAAGCTGACTAGGTGACTTTGGGCCAATCAACCGGAGACGGTGAGTTCTAGTCCTGCCTGAGGTGTGAAAGCCGACTAGGTGACTTTGGGCCAACCAACCGGAGACGGTGAGTTCTAGTCCTGCCTGAGGTGTGAAAGCCGACTGGGTGACTTTGGGCCAACCAACCGGAGACGGTGATTTCTAGTCCTGCCTGAGGTGTGAAAGCTGACTAGGTGACTTTGGGCCAATCAACCGGAGACGGTGAGTTCTAGTCCTGCCTGAGGTGTGAAAGCCGACTAGGTGACTTTGGGCCAATCAACCGGAGACGGTGAGTTCTAGTCCTGCCTGAGGTGTGAAAGCCGACTGGGTGACTTTGGGCCAACCAACCGGAGACGGTGAGTTCTAGTCCTGCCTGAGGTGTGTGAAAGCCGACTGGGTGACTTTGGGCCAATCAACCGGAGACGGTGAGTTCTAGTCCTGCCTGAGGTGTGAAAGCTGACTAGGTGACTTTGGGCCAATCAACCGGAGACGGTGAGTTCTAGTCCTGCCTGAGGTGTGAAAGCCGACTAGGTGACTTTGGGCCAACCAACCGGAGACGGTGAGTTCTAGTCCTGCCTGAGGTGTGAAAGCCGACTGGGTGACTTTGGGCCAATCAACCGGAGACGGTGAGTTCTAGTCCTGCCTGAGGTGTGAAAGCCGACTGGGTGACTTTGGGCCAATCAACCGGAGACGGTGAGTTCTAGTCCTGCCTGAGGCGTGAAAGCCGACTGGGTGACTTTGTGCCAACCAACCGGAGACGGTGAGTTCTAGTCCTGCCTGAGGCGTGAAAGCCGACTGGGTGACTTTGTGCCAATCAACCGGAGACGGTGAGTTCTAGTCCTGCCTGAGGTGTGCAAGCTGACTGGGTGACTTTGTGCCAATCAACCGGAGACGGTGAGTTCTAGTCCTGCCTGAGGTGTGCAAGCTGACTGGGTGACTTTGGGCCAATCAACCGGAGATGGTGAGTTCTAGTCCTGCCTGAGGTGTGAAAGCCGACTGGGTGACTTTGGGCCAATCAACCGGAGACGGTGAGTTCTAGTCCTGCCTGAGGCGTGAAAGCCGACTGGGTGACTTTGGGCCAATCAACCGGAGACGGAGAGTTCTAGTCCTGCTTGAGGCGTGAAAGCCGACTGGGTGACTTTGGGCCAATCAACCGGAGACGGTGAGTTCTAGTCCTGCCTGAGGCGTGAAAGCCGACTGGGTGACTTTGTGCCAACCAACCGGAGACGGTGAGTTCTAGTCCTGCCTGAGGCGTGAAAGCCGACTGGGTGACTTTGGGCCAATCAACCGGAGATGGTGAGTTCTAGTCCTGCCTGAGGTGTGAAAGCCGACTGGGTGACTTTGGGCCAATCAACCGGAGACGGTGAGTTCTAGTCCTGCCTGAGGCGTGAAAGCCGACTGGGTGACTTTGGGCCAATCAACCGGAGACGGTGAGTTCTAGTCCTGCCTGAGGTGTGAAAGCCGACTGGGTGACTTTGTGCCAACCAACCGGAGACGGTGAGTTCTAGTCCTGCCTGAGGTGTGAAAGGCAACTGGGTGACTTTGGGCCAATCAACCGAGACGGTGAGTTCTAGTCCTGCCTGAGGTGTGAAAGCCGACTGGGTGACTTTGTGACAATCAACCGGAGACGGTGAGTTCTAGTCCTGCCTGAGGTGTGCAAGCCGACTGGGTGACTTTGGGCCAATCAACCGGAGACGGTGAGTTCTAGTCCTGCTTGAGGCGTGAAAGCCGACTGGGTGACTTTGGGCCAATCAACCGGAGACGGAGAGTTCTAGTCCTGCTTGAGGCGTGAAAGCCGACTGGGTGACTTTGGGCCAATCAACCGGAGACGGTGAGTTCTAGTCCTGCCTGAGGCGTGAAAGCCGACTGGGTGACTTTGGGCCAATCAACCAGAGACGGTGAGTTCTAGTCCTGCCTGAGGCGTGAAAGCCGACTAGATGACTTTGTGCCAATCAACCGGAGACGGTGAGTTCTAGTCCTGCCTGAGGCGTGAAAGCCGACTAGATGACTTTGTGCCAATCAACCGGAGACGGTGAGTTCTAGTCCTGCCTGAGGCGTGAAAGCCGACTAGGTGATTTTGGGCCAATCAACCGGAGACGGGGAGTTCTAGTCCTGCCTGAGGTGTGAAAGCCGACTAGGTGACTTTGGGCCAATCAACCGGAGACGGTGAGTTCTAGTCCTGCCTGAGGTGTGAAAGCCGACTGGGACTTTGGGCCAATCAACCGGAGATGGTGAGTTCTAGTCCTGCCTGAGGTGTGAAAGCCGACTGGGTGACTTTGGGCCAATCAACCGGAGACGGTGAGTTCTAGTCCTGCCTGAGGCGTGAAAGCCGACTGGGTGACTTTGGGCCAATCAACCAGAGACGGTGAGTTCTAGTCCTGCCTGAGGCGTGAAAGCCGACTAGATGACTTTGTGCCAATCAACCGGAGACGGTGAGTTCTAGTCCTGCCTGAGGCGTGAAAGCCGACTAGGTGACTTTGGGCCAATCAACCGGAGACGGGAGTTCTAGTCCTGCCTGAGGTGTGAAAGCCGACTAGGTGACTTTGGGCCAATCAACCGGAGACGGTGAGTTCTAGTCCTGCCTGAGGTGTGAAAGCCGACTGGGTGACTTTGGGCCAATCAACCGGAGACGGTGAGTTCTAGTCCTGCCTGAGGTGTGAAAGCCGACTGGGTGACTTTGGGCCAATCAACCGAGACGGTGAGTTCTAGTCCTGCCTGAGGTGTGAAAGCCGACTGGGTGACTTTGGGCCAATCAACCGGAGACGGTGAGTTCTAGTCCTGCCTGAGGTGTGAAAGCCGACTGGGTGACTTTGGGCCAATCAACCGGAGACGGTGAGTTCTAGTCCTGCCTGAGGTGTGAAAGCCGACTAGGTGACTTTGGGCCAATCAACCGGAGACGGTTGGCAGGCACCACGCACCCTTTAACCAAGGGCATCTGGCTGGCTCTGCCTTTCCTGGATAGACACACACACACACACACACACACGCTTGCTTGTTGTTTTTCCGCTGCTCTGCAAACAGAGGCCAAAGGCGGCAGGGGGTCCGAAAGGAGTCCAACTGACCCGTTCCGTGCTGGGCGAAGCACCCGAGGTCCTGCCCGTGTTGTGCCCGGGGTTGTGCTCTCCCTTAGCGGGTCTCTCCCTTGCCGCGACTCAGGTCGAGCTACGGGACACCCCCAAGAAGCTTTCCCTCGGCAGTGTGTTCTTTCTCTCTCTCTCCCCTCCCTCCCTCTTTTCTTTCTTTCTTTCTTTCTCTTTTTTCTTTTTTTCTTGCTCCCTCTTTTCCTCTTTCTTTCTTCTCCCTCTCCCCCCTTTCTGTCTCCCTCTTTCTTCATTTTTCCTGTCCCGTTTCCTCTTTCTCTTCTTTCTATCTATCTTTTCTGCCATTTCACGCAAAATCCTAAATAATCTATCTCAAAAGAGGCCACTCTGAGTAAAGTGTAGACTTCACATTGATGGAAATTCAACTTTTTAACCATTTTTAAACCTCTGAGTTGTCTGTTTCATCTATTTCTCCTGTCTGTCTGTCTCTGTTTCTCTCTCCCCCACCTCTCTCTCTCTCACACACACATGTACACCTGTCTGTCTATCTACAGTATCTATCTGTCTGTCTGTCTGTCTGTCTGTCTATCTATCTATCTATCTATCTATCTATCTATCTATCTATCTATCCATCTATCTCTATCTATCTATCTATCTATCTCTATCTGTCTATCTGTCTATTTATGTGTCTGTCTGTCTATATCTATCTATCTATCTATCTATCTATCTATCTATCTATCTATCTATCTATCTAACTGCTATCAGCTATCTATCTATCTATCTATCTATCTATCTATCTATCTATCTATCTATCTATCTATCTATCTATCTATCTATCTATCTATCTATCTATCTATCTATCTATCTATCTATCTATCTATCTATCTATCTATGTCTATCTGTCTATCTATCTATCATCTATCTTCTTTCCTTTTTTAAAAAAGTATTTTATTAATTTTCCAACATTTAAAAACATAAAATAAAGCTATATACATATTGTTACCAACATCAAGACATCTTTTACATTTCCTTACATTTTTCAATATATGGTTGCTTATTCCATTACCGTTGCATCTTACTCTTGGTTACAAATCAATATATTTCATCTTACACTTCAATCTTCTCTATAACATATATACATATTTACATACTTCCTCATTCTTTTCCTAATTGCTATCTATTTTCTATATTATCTGTAACACTGACTATATCTATATTTCTCTCTCTCTCTCTCTTTCTCTTTCTCTCTCCCTCCCTCTCTCTGTTTAAGCAATCTTTTTTTCTATTTTTCTATCTCATTTCTAGACTTTTGGACAAATAAATGTTCTTGCTCGAGAAGATGTGAAGGATGTCACTTTCACAGATTTTTAAAATGGATTTTTCTGATATTTATGTATCATTATCTATTTGATTAATTTTGTCTGATCGAGGGCCCCTGGTAAGCCCAAAGGCTCCATGGAGCCTCCACCAAACAACTTTTGCCGGTAACCTTTCTCATCATTTTTAAGACAGGAAATCACAGCAATTGTTGCAAGAGTCTTAAAATATGCTTATCAGACTTTGACAAACAGAATAAAAGGATGGTCCCAAGGCCAGGAAATTAGAAAAATGGCCAAGCCCATCACAGGGTGAAGAGACAGGCTTGTAAGCACAGAGAAAAACCCACAGACATCTCCTAGGATTCGTTGCACAGAGGCGGCGGGGGAGAGAATGAGAGAGAAGAGAGAGAAGAGAGAAGAGAGAAAGAGAGAGAGGAAGAGGAGAAGAAAGCGGAGAGGGAGCGGGAGGAGAGAGAAAGAGAGAGGAGAGAGGAGAGAGAAGAGAGGGAGAGGAGAGAGAGAAGAGAGGGAGAGGAGAGAGAGAGAGGAGAAGAGAGAGAAGAGAGAGGAGAAAGAGGGAGAAAAAGAGACAATGAGAAAGAGGAGAGAGAAAGAGAGAGTGAAGAGGGAGAAGAGAGCAAAGAGAGGGGGAGAGAGAGAGAGAGAGGAGAGAGGAGAGAAAGAGAGAGGGAAGGAGGGAGAAAGGGAGAGAGAGAGAGAGGAGAGAGAGAGAGAAGAGAGGGAGAGAGAGAGAGAAGAGAGAAGAGAGAGAGAGAGGAGAAAGAGGAGAAAAAGAGACAATGAGAAAGAGAGAGAGAAAAGAGAGAGTGAAGAGGGAGAAGAGAGCAAAGAGAGGGGGAGGAGAGAGAAAGAGAGAGGAGAGAGGGAGAGAAAGAGAGAGGGAAGGAGGGAGAAAGGGAGAGAGAAAGAGAGAGAGGAGAGAGAGAGAGAGAAGAGAGAAGAAGAGGGAGAAAAAGAGAGAGAATGAGAAAGAGAGAGAGAAAGAAAGAGAGGAGAGTAATATTGGAAATGTAAACATGTTTTTAAATTGTTGGGAAATGTCTAATAAAAACTATTTTAAAAAGGGAGAGAAAGAGAGAGAGGGGGGAGAGGGAGAGAGAGGGAGAGAGAGAAAGAGAAAGAGGGAAAGAGAGAGAAAGAGAGAGAATGAAAGAGAGAAGAGAAGAGGAGAGTGGGGAGAGAGAGAGGAGAGAGAGAATGAGAGATAATAGAGAGAGAGAGAAGAGAGGAAGAGGAGACAAAGGGAGGAGAGAGGTTGAGGAGAGACAGAAAGAGAGAGAACAGAGGGAAAGGAGAGAGGAGAGAGAGAAAATGAGAGAGAAAGAGAGATTTTATTTTATTACTTTACGTTTCACTTCATGTTTATTTTACTTTACTTTTTCTTTATATTTTCTTTTATTATTTATATTTTATATTCTATTTTATTAGGTGTTGCATTGTTTTGTTTTGTTTTAGTTTATTATTTTAGTTTATTTATTTGCCACTCATCTGGCTACCCAAAGTGACTCTGGGCGATTCCACTTCTGAATGTAGACTTTGCAGTATATCCTTCCCCTGCCACACCCACCAAAAGCCACGCCCACAAAACCGGTAGTAAAAAAATATTTCAATCCCACCA
>NC_141996.1:1145000-1237500 GCF_049901715.1 Pseudonaja textilis | reverse complement strand
CACGCCCACCCAGCCCCCTGGGCAGAGAACCAGTTGCTGACATGTGGATCCCAGCCCTGGCGGGGAAGGATTTCGGTTCCCCCCCCCCCAAAAAAACTCCAAATTCTTCCCTAGGGCTTGTGGACCCCTCCGGGTCGGGGCGCTAAGCGCAGGGGAGCCGCTGCCCCCTTTCCAAGGCCGGGCCAGGATCTCGGCAAAGGCCGGCCGGCCTCCCCAGCCCCAGGGGGACAAAGTGGGCCTCCCCAAAGTCCTCCCTTCTCTCACCCCCCACCCCCCCATGCCGAGGGGCAGCTGCCCTGACCCGCTGCCGGACGCCCAGGGACTTTACCTGCTTCGCCTCGGCCAGGTTCACACATCCCGAAGCAGCTGCAGGGAGAAAAGGAGGCGAGGTCAGAAGGGGACCCGGGATTCCTGCACCGGGGGAGAGGGGGGTCCTCAGGTGGGACCCCCTGGGAGCATGGAGGAGAGCCAGCTCCTCCCCCCCGGGCTTTTGGGGAGGGGATCGTCAGGGAGCCCCGACCCGCCGGGTCCAAGGGAGGATGGAGGAAGAGGAAGGGGGAGGGATTATAGATGAGTGAGAGGAGGAAGAGAAAGCGAAGAGAAAAAGAAGGAGGGAGGGAGAAAAAGAAAGGAAGGAAGGAAGGTGGAAAGGAGGGCAGGAAAGAAGGGAGGAGGGAGGGGGGAAGAAAGAAAAAGGAAGGACAAAAGAAAGAAAGGACGAAACAACGAAAGAAAGACAGACAGACAGACCATCAGGGACCCCAAGCAGCCAGGGGAAGGGGAGGAGGAGGAGGGCAGGGGGAGAGAAGAAGGGGATTATAGATGAGTGAAAGATGAGAAGGAGAAAGCAAAGGGAAAAAGAAGAGAGAAGGAGGGAAGGGAGGAAAAGAGGCAAAGAGGCAGGAAGGAAGGAAGGAAGGAAGGAAGGAAGGAAGGAAGGAAGGAAGGAAGGAAGGAAGGAAGGAAGGAAGGAAGGAAGGAAAAAAAGAGGTGGAGGGAGAGAGGGAAGAAAGGAGGGAAGGACGGAAGAAAGAAGGAAGGAAGAAGTAAAGGAGGGAGGAAAGAAGGAAAGGAGGGAGGGTGGGAGAGAGAGAGAGAGAGAGAGAAGAAAGAAAGAAAGAAAGAAAGAAAGAAAGAAAGAAAGAAAGAAAGAAAGAAAGAAAGAAAGAAGGAAAGAGAGGTGGAGGGAGAGAGGGAGGAAAGGAGGAAGGAAAGGAAGAAAGAAGGAAGGAAGAAGTAAAGGAGGGAGGAAGAAGGAAGTAATGAAAGAGGGAGGGAGGGAGGGAGGAAGGAAGGAAGAGGGGGAGGGAGAGAGGGAGGAAAGGAGGGAGGAGAGGAAGAAAGAAGGAAGAAGTAAAGGAGGGAGGAAAGAAGGAAGTAAGGGAGGGAGGAGGGAGAGAGAGAGAGAGAAAGGAAGGAAGGAAGGAAGAAAGAAAGAGAAAGAAAGAAAGAAAGAAAGAAAGAAAGAAAGAAAGAAAGAAAGAAAGAAAGAAAGAAAGAAAGAAAGGAAGGAAGGAAGGAAGGAAGGGATCCCCCAGGCACCCAGGGGAAGGGGAAGGGGAGGAGGAGGAGGGGGAGGCTGGGGAGAGAAGAAGAGGATGATGGATGAGAGAAAAAGAAAACAGAGCAAGAAGCGAAGGAGGGAGGGAGAGAGAGATGAAAGAGAGAAAGGGAGGGCCAGGGAAGGGGAGAGGAGCTGGGGGAGGACCGGGCTCACCGTCAAGGGGTCAGCCACCAAAGCCGCCACGCTGTTCCGCATCTCATTCTCGCTGCCTCGCAGGGGGATGAGGGAGACGTGGCCCAGCCGGGAGTCGGGGGCGCCTGGGGCAGGCGGACCTGGACGCCTCCGAGGGCCAGAGGTTGCCTCCGTGCTGGGGGGAGGGGGAGACAGAAAGAGGTGAGGGGTTGCATCCAGGCCACGGATCGGGTCAGCGCCCACTCCCGGGCCCTTCAGCGATGCCAACCTCACCCTGCTCTGGGTGGCCCAAATGGGGCAAGTTCCTAGTCCTCATGGCCTTGACGGCCAGGCCCGAATCTCAGGAATTGCAGAAGCTTGGAAAGCGACCCCAGCGCTTGGGGGTGAGGGGGAAACTTACTGCCAGCACAGGGCGAGTGTGCAAACACCCTGGCAGCGCAAGCGGTGGTGCAAATACTTCCCCACCTAAGCAGCCCCCCGACCTGGGCTCCCAAAATTTGGAAGCCGACTCCTCGTCTCGACAAAACTCCTTTTTTATTAGGCTCAGATGAATATTCCTCTCATTCGCATCCAGCAAACCGTCTTTCAAGGGTGAATTGACAACCACAGAGCTTTATCGGGCTTGGAGAGCTGCCAGGCCGAGAGCTTCCCAACGCCACACTGTAGCAGCGATTACTTGGCAAGAAGTTATGGAACCAATCTTCACCCTCATGAATTGAGCTAACTGTCTCCTGCAACCACCACTCCCCTTTCGCTCCTCTTTTATTCCCTATGGGAGGGGCCATTCCCCATCCACCTGAGCCCTTACTCCCGAGTCGACCCTTGTTCCTTAACTTTTCCCTTCCTCTGGCGGCTCTGTGCATGTGCCCCCTGGGAACAGGCTCCAGCTGTTCTTCTTCCCTACTGATCTCTGACACCGAAGGCAACCACCACACCCCTTTCGCTCCTCTTTTATTCCCTAAGGGAGGGGCCCATTCACCATCCGAGCTTTTACTCCTGAGTCAACCCTTAGTTCCTCTGGCAGTTCTGTGCATGGGCACATCAGGCTCCAGCTATTCTTCTTCCCCACTGATCTCTGACTCTGAAGGCAGCTGATACGACAGCTGTCAGACAGCCTGGGCCCCCGTCTCTGCCTCCGACGCAGAGCCTTCCCCAGACTCCAGGACTGGCCCCTGCTCCTCCCCAACCTCCTCACGGTCTGCGTCTAACTGCCAAGCTGGCCAATGAGAGGCCACGACGCTACCCAACTACCCTGCTTGCTCAGAGCAGGCCCAATCCCAGGATGCAGGCGTGGAAGGCCAAGGAAGGAGACCCTCCCTGGAACGCCCAGGTACAAACGCCCAGGTGGAGGCTGCCCTGCCTTACCTGCATAGAGAGGAAGTTGGCAAACCACGTTCGCATTTCCATCTGGGTGTCACAGCAGAGGTACCTGCCGGCGGGGGGGGGGAGAAGGGTGAGAAGGAGAAGCAATCCCCCCCCTCCATCCTGCCCCTCCCCCCAAAAAAACAGAGGTTCGGACGCAGGGCCTTTCCTGCAGCGGTCCCCCCATGGTGTGGGACATCCTCTCCACCGATACGAGAAGGGCCCCCAACCAGGGACAGGAATCCACCGGTTTGCACCGGTTCGGCAGAACCGGATGTTCAATTTCCACCTGGTTCACCGAACCGGGATTCGAACCAACTGGCTGGCCCCGCCCAGGAATCTCCTTATGGCCCGTTTTCCATGCAGGTCAGGGCAGGGTCCGCACGGAGACTCTGGGAGGGGGGAATAACGGCCCTCCCGGAAGTTCCGGTAAGCCACGCCCAACATGGCCACGCCCACCCAGCGCCTGGGCAGCGAACCGGTTGTTGGGGTTTTTTGAATCTCCCGGTCAACTAAAAATATTCCTGGGGTCTTTTTAGTTGCCAGCAGAAAAGGGAGGGAAGAAAACAGTGCATTCCTTAAATGCTTCGGATAATCGCTAGGAGGCCGAAGCTGTTGGCGCAGAAGATTATTACTGGAGAGATGATGGATGATTCTTGGCTATGGATGTGTCCCATTGGAGAATATACATCCAGGGGTTTGGGGGGGGGGGGAAGACCAGGGTCAAGGGGGAAATGAATGATGTATTTTAGTGTCGGCTGCACCCAGCTAACGCCGACATGGCCACTCCGAATAAATCAATTTTTTTTTACTCAGAGATGCGGCTAAAGACTTAGGATTGGAATGGGGGCGGGGTGGATTTGTTGGAGTCCTGACACCCCCCTCTGCTGGCCTTTGGCAAGATTTTAAACCCCTGGCTGGGCTCCTGAATTTGGGGTGCTGAATGTGGAATGTCGCCCCGTTTGGCAAGTTATGGTAGTTATTCAGCAAATCGCTCCCGTTGTTAAGCGAATCACACCCACGCGACACACACACACACACACACACCCCTCTGGGACACTGCAAGCATCGTAAGTATTTTTGAATTTTGATCAGGTGGCCGTGGGGATGTTGCAACGGTTGTCGGTGTGAAAAGGGCTCATCAATCACTTTTTTTTTTTAGTCAACTAAACCAATTGTCGTAAGTTGAGATCACTACCTGTACAGGTGAGTGACTAAGGATCTCGGAAGCTGTGCCTATTTATTTGGCATGTTTTTATGGTTTTTAAGATGCTTGTTGTTTGCATTGTTTTTATACTTGGGGAATTGTAAGCCGCCCAGAGTCATTCGTTGAGACAGTTCTAGTCCCGCCTTAGGGATGAAAGCCAACTGGGTGACTTTGGGCCAATCACCAGGAGACGGGAGTTCTAGTCCCGCCTTAGGCATGAAAGCCAACTGGGTGACTTTGGGCCAATCACCAGGAAACGGGAGTTCTAGTCCCGCCTTAGGCATGAAAGCCAACTGGGTGACTTTGGGCCAATCACCAGGAAACGGGAGTTCTAGTCCCGCCTTAGGCATGGAAGCCAACTGGGTGACTTTGGGCCAATCACCAGGAGACGGTGAGTTCTAGTCCCGCCTTAGACATGAAAGGCAGCTGGGAGACTTTGGGCCAATCACCAGGAGACAGTGAGTTCTAGTCCCGCCTTAGGCATGAAAGCCAACTGGGTGACTTTGGGCCAATCACCAGGAAACGGGAGTTCTAGTCCCGCCTTAGGCATGAAAGCCAACTGGGTGACTTTGGGCCAATCACCAGGAACGGGAGTTCTAGTCCCGCCTTAGGCATGAAAGCCAACTGGGTGACTTTGGGCCAATCACCAGGAGACCGGGAGTTCTAGTCCCGCCTTAGGCATGAAAGCCAATTGGGTGACTTGGGCCAATCACCAGGAGACGGTGAGTTCTAGTCCTGCCTTAAGCATGAGAGCTAGCTGGGTAACTCTGGGCCAATCACCAGGAGATGGGGAGTTCTAGTTCCAACATGCATAAAAGGTAGCTGGGTGACTTTGGGCCAATCACCAGGAGACGGGGAACTCTAGTCCCGCCTTAGGCAGGAAAACCAGCTGAGTGTCATTCTGAGCCAATCACCGGGAGACAGGGAGTTCTAGTCCCATCTTAAACATGAAAGGTGGCTGGGTGACCCGGAGCCGGTCACTCTTTCACAGCCCTCGGACTGAAGCAATAGCCAACCAATTCTGAAACGCCCTGCCAAGAAACTTCCAAGGATTTATCTGGAAAGTCTCCGAGAACTGGACACGATTTGTCCGAGTATATTCATGAACTGGCAGAGACATGGTCAACAAAGTCAGCCAAGTGAGTAAGCATGGCAACAGACCAGCCAAGGGGAGCTTGACAGCCTGGCTGCGGTTTGGCTCTGGGTGCTTTGCTGAGAATCGAAACTGCACTTGCTTCTGTTACGTTGACAGAATCTGCAAATGGTATTGTAAACTTTACTTATGATGTTTATAAAGAAGTGAAACACCTGCGTGTTTTCTGCCTTGAATTTCGGCTGCAAAATCGAACACAATTGGACGGAAGAAAGACAATATCGGAATGGACTAAGGAGGGATGCCATGGTGGGGGTCGAACCCTCCCTAGTTTTCAGCCCCCGCCCCGGCCTTTTAGCTATAAGACCAGATAAGCATCAAACCAAGGAGCCCACCCCTCCTTCCAGCTGCCGGTCCCCGGCCCCTTACCACTGCTGTTTCTCCATCTTTTCGTTCTCAAAGAAGACAGTGAAGCCCCAGCTGGAAAAGAGAAAGGAGGACACCTTGTTGTCAGGTTGTGTGGGTGTGTGCACAAATTCCTACCCTGGCTTCTGGGGCCCACCCAGTTCCATGCTTCCCCCTTCGGTGGCCTGCAGGGGGCACCAGAGAGTACTCAAACCAGGCCGCTGGAGTAGATCCCCAAAGGCGCTTTTTTTCAAAAGGCAGCTGGACTTGGTTTTTCCTTGGTCTTATTTTTTCCCCCTTCTCTAGAACTGATGAAGCTTCTTGGGTGAGAAGCGAAATGTCTTCATTGCAAATAAAAATAAAGCACCTTTGGGAACCGCCGTGACCTGGATGACTGAGAATCTCCGTAGACACGGGGAGGGGGTCCTTCATGCAACAGGTTGAAGAGGATGTGGGGGAGAGAGGGGGAAGAGGGGGCTTCCATGCAGCCCCCCCAAATGCAGCAGGAAGCTAAAACCGATGTTCAGACTATGCAAATTATGCAGAAATAGGAGCCAGCCTGAGATTTGAATTTTGCACTGACCAGCCCATTTTCCAATGACTCTGTGGGGTGATAGAGGGGTGGGGAGGCTGAATTAAGACTCTGGGGCTTGATGCAGGGCAGGACCATCCTGTGCGATTTGGGGGCTGGTGCCACATCTCAACCTTGTGCACTTTGGAATAGAATAGAATAGAATAGAATAGAATAGAATAGAATAGAAGAGAAGAGAAGAGAAGAGAAGAGAAGAGAAGAGAATAAGAAAGAATAGAATACAGAATAGAATAAGAAAGAATAGAATAGGAAAGAATAGAATAGAAGATAGAATAGAATAGAATAGAATAGAATAGAATAGAATAGAATAGAATAGAATAGAATAGAATAGAACAGAATATATGGAATGGAATAGAATTCTCTATGCAAAGAATAGAATAGAATAGAATAGAATAGAATAGAATAGAATAGAATAGAATAGAATAGAATAGAATAGAATAGAATAGAATAGAATAGAATAGGAAAGAACAGAGTAGAGTAGAATAGAATAGTAAAGAATAGAGTAGAGTAGAATAGAATAGAATAGAATAGAATAGAATAGAATAGAATAGAATAGAATAGAAAATATGAATGGAATAGAATTCTCTATGCTAAGAATAGTATAGAATAGAACAGAACAGAACAGAATAGAATAGAATGGGAGAGAATAGGAGACAATAGAATAGAATAACGGAAGGGACCTTGGAGGTCTTCTAGTCTAACCCCCTGCAGGAAACCCTACACCACTTAAGACAAATGGTACTCCAACATCTTTTTTAAAAACTCCCAGTGTTGGAGCATTTACAACAGAGGTCTCCAAACTTGGCCCTTTAAGACTTGTGGACTTCAACTCCCAGAATTCTCCAGCCCAGCTAGGATCGAGAAAAACAGGAAGCAATTATGGCTGAGGAATTCTGGGAGTTGAAGTCCACAAAGTCTTAAAGGGGCCAAGTTTGAGACCTCTGATTTACAACTTCCGGAGGCAAGGAGTTCCACGGGTCAATTGTCCTCACTGTCAGGAAGTTTCTCCTTCGTTTTACAAGAAGTTGCCCTCAGAAGGAGTTGTGGGAGCTTCATCATCCCTGGAGGCTTTCAAGAAGAGACTGGACTGTCCTCTGTCAGAAATGGGGTAGGCTCTCCTGCTCGGGCTGGGGGTTAGACTAGATGACCTACAAGGTCCCTTCCAACTCTGGCTGGCACCACATTCTCAACCCCACAAGGTGGGTGGGGAGATTTTCTTCTTCCCCCCCGATGCAGCTCAAATTCTCCTCTAGGCCACCTGCAGCCAAAGGAACAGCTTTCACCCTTCTCTTGGCCCATCGAGGGCACCTCTAGATGACCATTTTACACCTTTGGGTGGGTGGCGGGGTCACCATCCTTGGCTGGCGGGTCAGGAGCCCGACAGGAGCTGTTCCACGGAGCAAGGCTGCCCCCTGCTGGCCCCAAACAGGAATGGCTGCTTATCTCCTGACTATCCAATTTCCAGGGTCTTTGAGGATCTTTTAACAGACTTGACAGAGTTGGAAGGGACCTTTGTAGGTCATCTAGTCCAACCCCCCTGCCCAGGCAGGAGCCCCTCCAACATTTCTGACAGAGGGCAGTCCAGTCTCTTCTTGAAAGCCTCCAAGGATGAAGCTCCCACAACTTCCAAGGGAAGTCTGTCCTCCCTGTCAGAAAGTTTCTCCTTATTTCCAGGTTGAATCTCTCCTTGGTCAGTTTCCATCCATGATTCCTTGTCTGGCCTTCAGGTGCCTTGGAGAATAGCTTGACCCCCTTCCTCCTCCTCTCTGTGGCAGCCCCACAAATACTGGAAGATGCTCTCCTGTCTCCCCTGGTCCTTCTCTTTCATAGACTAGCCAGGCCCAGTTCCTGCAACCGTCCATCATATATTTTAGTCATCCTGGTTGCTCTTCTCTGCACTTTTTCTACAGTCTCAACATATTTTTTATGGTGTGGTGACCAAAACTGAGTGACCAGATGTGGCTGGTGCAATTGAAGATGAACCAACATTGGTACTACTTCTCCTTTAAGACTGGGGGATGGGTTCTATCCCTTTAAGAGGTGCTTATATAAAAGGCAGCCATTAGAGGGTTGTCTTCTCTCTCCTTCTGTCCTGTATTCATTGCCAAAGTTCTCCGTGTAGAGTTAAGAAGAAGAAAGATTGCTTGTAAGGTATTTTGCCCGACCACGTATATTTGTCTATATAACTGTTGCATAGTAAACCCCGGTTAAATGTCTGCCAGTGCCGTGTTTTGCTCCTGGGTTGTCTCATAAGGGAGTCTCACTGCAAACGGTCTTACTAAGGCTTTACAGAGTGGTGTGAGTACCTTTCTTGATCTTGATGGTATTCTTCCGTTAATGCAGCTTAGGGTTGCAGTGGGCTTTTGTGGCTGCCGCCCGCACACAGCTAGCTCTAGGACAAACCCCTTGTAGGGCAGGTGAAGCCCACCTGGGTTGGAGTAACTCCCCTTTGCAGGAACAGCAATCTGGGTGGGAACTCAAGAGACACGAAGACTGAAGTTATCCACTAGTTTTCAGCCCCCCCCGGCCTTTTAGCTATAAGCATCAAACTGAGGAGCCCACCCTCCTTCCAGCTGCCGGCTCCTGGCCCCGGCCCCTTACCACTGCTGTTTCTCCATCTTTTCTGTTCTCAAAGAAGACAGTGAAGCCCCAGCTGGAAAAGAGAAAGGAGGACACCTTGTTGTCAGGTTGTGTGGGTGTGTGCACAAATTCCCACCCTGGCTTCTGGGGCCCACCCAGTTCCATGCTTCCCCCTTCGGTGGCCTGCAGGGGCACCAGAGAGTACTCAAAACAGGCCGCTGGAGTAGACCCCAAGGCGCTTTTTTCAAAAGGCAGCTGGACTTGGTTTTTTCCTTGGTCTTATTTTTTCCCCCTTCTCTAGAACTGATGAAGCTTCTTGGGTGAGAAGCTTAAATGTCTTCATTGCAAAAAATAAAAAATAAAGCACCTTTGGGAACCGCCGTGACCTGGATGACTGACACGGGGAGGGGGTCCTTCATGCAACAGGTTGAAGAGGATGTGGGGGGAGAGGGGAAGAGGGGGCTTCCATGCAGCCCCCCAAATGCAGCAGGAAGCTAAAACTGATGTTCAGGCTATGCAAATTATGCAGAAATAGGAGCCAGCCTGAGATTTGAATTTTGCACCGACCAGCCCGTTTTCCAATGACTCTGTGGGGTGATAGACGGGTGGGGAGGCTGAATTAAGACTCTGGGGCTTGACGCAGGGCAGGACCATCCTGTGCGATTTGGGGCTGGTGCCACATCTCAACCCTGCGCACTTTGGAATAGAATAGAATAGAATAGAATAGAATAGAATAGAATAGAATAGAATAAGAAAGAATAGAAAACAGAATAGGAGAGAAGAGAAGAAAAGAGAACAGAAGAGAACAGAACAGAACAGAATAGAATAAGAAAGAATAGAATAGGAAAGAATAGAATAGAATAGAAGATAATAGAATAGAATAGAATAGAATAGAATAGAATAGAATAGAATAGAATAGAATAGAATAGAATAAGAAATAATAGAATAGGAAAGAATAGAATAGAAGATAGAATAAGAAAGAATAGAATAGAATAGAATAGAATAGAATAGAATAGAATAGAATAGAATAGAATAGAATAACGGAAGGGACCTTGGAGGTCTTCTAGTCTAACCCCTGCAGGAAACCCTACACCACTTAAGACAAATGGTATTCCTCATCTTTTTAAAGACCTTGGAGCATTTACAACAGAGGTCTCCAAACTTGGCCCCTTTAAGACTTGTGGACTTCAACTCCCAGAATTCTCTAGCCCAGCTATGATCGAGAAAAAAACAGGAAGCAATTATGGCTGAGGAATTCTGGGAGTTGAAGTCCACAAAGTCTTAAAGGGGCCAAGTTTGGAGACCTCTGATTTACAACTTCCGGAGGCAAGGAGTTCCACGGGTCAATTGTCCTCACTGTCAGGAAGTTTCTCCTTTGTTTACAAGAAGTTTCCCTCAGAAGTAGTTGTGGGAGCTTCATCATCCCTGGAGGCTTTCAAGAAGAGACCCTCTGTCAGAAATGGGGTAGGCTCTCCTGCTCGGGGTGGGGGGTTAGACTAGATGACCTCCAAGGTCCCTTCCAACTCTGGCTGGCGCCACATTCTCAACCCCGCAAACCCCACAAGTGGGTGGGGGAGATTTTCTTCCCCCGGTGCAGCTCAAATTCTCCTCTAGGCCACCTGCAGCCAAAGGAACAGCTTTCACCCCTTCCTTGGCCCATCGAGGGCACCTCTAGATGACCATTTTACACCTTTGGGCGCGGGGGGGGGTCACCATCCTTGGCTGGCGGGTCAGGAGCCGGACAGGAGCTGTTCCACGGAGCAAGGCTGCCCCCTCCTGGCCCAAAACAGGAATGGCTGCCTTATCTCCCTGACTATCCAATTTTCAGGGACTTTGAGGATCTTGGTCTAACAGATTTTAACAGACTTGACAGAGTTGGAAGGGACCTTTGTAGGTCATCTAGTCCAACCCCACCGCCCAGGCAGGAGACCCTCCACCATTCCTGACAGATGGGAGTCCAGTCTCTTCTTGAAAGCCTCCAAGGATGAAGCTCCCACAACTTCCGAGGGAAGTCTGTCCTCCCTGTCAGAAAGTTTCTCCTTATTTCCAGGTTGAATCTCTCCTTGGTCAGTTTCCATCCATGATTCCTTGTCTGGCCTACAGGTGCCTTGGAGAATAGCTTGACCCCCTTCCTCCTCCTCTCTGGGGCAGCCCCTCAAATATTGGAAGATGCTCTCCTGTCTCCCCTGGTCCTTCCCTTCCCTAGACTAGCCAGGCCCAGTTCCTGCAACCGTTCATTGTATGTTTTAACCTCCATCCCTTAATCATCCTGGTTACTCTTCTCTGCACTTTTTCTACAGTCTCAACCTCTTTTTTTATGGTATGGTGACCAAAACTGGGTGACCAGATGTGGCTGGTGCAATTGAAGATGAACCAACATTGGTACTACTTCTCCTTTAAGACTGGGGATGGGTTCTATCCCTTTAAGAGGTGCTTATATAAAAGGCAGCCATTAGAGGGTTGTGTTCTCTCTCCTTCTGTCCTGTATTCATTGCCGAAGTTCTCCGTGTAGAGTTAAGAAGAAAAAAGATTGCTTGTAAGGTATTTTGCCGACCACGTATATTTGTCTATATAACTGTTGCATAGTAAACCCCGGTTAAATGTCTGTTGTGCCGTGTTTTGCTCCTGGGTTGTCTCATAATGGGAGTCTCACTGCAAACGGTCTTACTAAGGCTTTACAGAGTGGTGTGAGTACCTTTCTTGATCTTGATGGTATTCTTCCGTTAATGCAGCTTAGGGTTGCGTGGGCTTTTGTGGCTGCCGCCGCACACAGCTGGCTCAGTCGACAAACCCCTTGTAGGGCAGGTGAAGCCCACCTGGGCTGGAGTAGCTCCCCTTTGCAGGAACAACCATCAGGTGGGAACTCAGAGACATGAAGACTCAGAGATTGCTCCACTTACCAAGTTGGTGGACGGACCTTCTTCTTAATTCCCAGGTAGATCTTCAGGTTCTTGACCAGCCATTCTTTCTCCGGTTTATGGCTCTGCGCGATAGAAGGAGGGCAGGGTAAACAGCCAAAAGGGGGGGACTGTGTCCCCACTGCCCGCGAAAAAGGGCCAGCTCAGGTCCCCACAGGGGGCGCCACTTCCTACCTCCAAAAGCCTGCAAGACCTATGCCCACCACTGAAAGTGGACATTAAAGGTGGACATAGGGAGCCAGTTGAGTCTACTGGTCCCGCCTTAGGCATGAAAGCCACCTGGGTGGGCCAATCACCAGGAGACGGGGAGTTCTAGTCCCGCCTTAGGCATGAAAGCCAGTTGGGTGGGCCAATCACCAGGAGACGGGGAGTTCTAGTCCCGCCTTAGGCATGAAAGCCAGTTGGGTGGGCCAATCACCAGGAGACGGGGAGTTCTAGTCCCGCCTTAGGCATGGAAGCCAACTGGGTGACTTTGGGCCAATCACCAGGAGACGGTGAGTTCTAGTCCCTCCTTAGGCATGAATGTCAGCTGGGTGACTTTGGACCAATCACCAAGAGATGGGGAGTTCTAGTCCCGCCTTAGGCATGAAAGCCAATTGGGTGGCTTTGGGCCAATCACCAGGAGACGGTGAGTTCTAGTCCCGCCTTAGGCCTGAAAGCCAGCTGGGTGGGCCAATCACCAGGAGACGGTGAGTTCTAGTCCCGCCTTAGGCCTGAAAGCCAGCTGGGTGGGCCAATCACCAGGAGACGGTGAGTTCTAGTCCAGCTGGGTGACTTTGGACCACGGAGGGCTTTGAATGTCGCAACCCCACCTTGCATTCGGCAGCCCCTGCAGCCCCCGCAAGAGAAGCGCCTGCGTTGCAAACCGAGATGCGCAGGAAAGCAGTCCGGCTGCCCCCTTCGGACCCCCGGCTCCTCTTCCAGGGCAGCCCTTGTGGCAGTCAAGCCCCGAGGGAGTCGGGCGTGGGCGGACCCCGAGGGGAGGGAGGGCAGGGGGAGGGGGTTGCCAGAGGCGCACCTACCCGGACCTCCTTGTAGAGGCGGAGGGAGTGGTTGTTGAGGATGAAGTATCGGTCGTGGAAGCCGATGCTGAGACCCAGGCCCAGCACGTTCTTCTCCTCCCGGAACTTCATCAGGCCGTGTTTGCTGTCGCCCACCTTGCTGGCTGGAGGGGAGGAAGGAAGGGGGGCATGGAGGGGGCCATTAGGGGGCGGGGGGGCGCACACACACCCCTCTCCCCTCTGTTGCCCCCACTCCACCCTGGGTGGCTTCTTGGCAGCAGCAGTCCAGGGCCCCAGGCGGGGAGAGGGAAGGGGGCGGCCCCACCACCACCCCCAGCAGGATGAGCATCGTTGGCGGCCCAAAGGGCCTCCTGTACCCCCATTGTCGTCCCCCCCGGGAGCCGCCAGCTGCTCTTGGGTCAAGGCAGGTCCCTGCCAAGGGGGGAAGAGGGGGCTTCCTTCCTCTCCTCTCCGTCCTTCCCCTTCCTTTTCCTCCTTCTTCCTTTCTTCCTTCCTTCTCTCCCTCCCTTCTTTCTTTCCTTCCCACTTGCCTTTTCCCCTCCTTTTCCCTTCCTTCCATCCTCTCTCTCTCCCTACCTTTGCATTCTCTCCTCCTCCTCCTCCCTCCTTCATTCCTTCCTCTCTCCCTCCCTTCCTTCCTTCCCTCCTTTCTCCCTCTCCTCCCTTCCTCTCTCCCTCCCTTCTTTCTTTCCTCCCCACTTGCCTTTTCCTTCCTTCCTTCTTCCTTCCTCTCCTCTCCTCTCTTCCTCCCTCTCTCCTCCCTTTGCCTTCTCTCCTCCCTCTCCTTCCTTGCTCTCTCCCTTCCTTCCCTCCTCCCTCCCTCCCATTCCTTCCTCTCTCTCCCTCTCCTCCCTCCTTCCCTTCCTTTCTTCCCACTCACCTCTTCCCTCCCTTCCTCTCCCCTCCTCCTTCCCTCCTTCCTTTTCTTCCTCTCCCCTCCTTCCTTCTTCCCTCCCTCTCTCCCCAGACCCAAAACTGCCCCCAAAGGGCCCACCCTGAAGGACCCCGACCTGCTCCTTCGTCCAGGCCCCAGGGTGAGTTTCCCACCTGGACGGTGGCCGATCCCTGAGCCCCCCGCCCCCTCAAAGGGGTCCTGAGAGCACCCCCGCCCCTGCCCACCCCCAGGCCCCCGCCTGCCTCCGGCTGCCCCACCTACCCAGGTAAAGCAGCATGTTCTCCATGGAGAGCTGCTTCTTCACCACCAGGTAGCTGTCCTTCCCCAGGCTGTGCACGATGGGCAGCACCTTCTCGCTGTAGTGCAGGGGGCGCTCTTCATCCGGGGGGAGGAGGAGGAGGAGGAGGAGGAGGAGGAGGAAGGCCGAGGGGAGAGAGGAAGCACAGAATGGGAGGCCTAAAAGGTGTGAAAGGGACTCCTGGGGGAGGGGGTCTCCCTGGATTGCCACAGGGTCTCCAAAGCAGGTCAAGGGTCAGGCGGGCGGGGCTCCCTTGGCCTGGCTGCTTCCTGCCCAGGCCACACCTGGTGGCCACACCTGGACGGTCCTGTCCAGCCCTCAAGCAGAGTCCAGGATGCCTTAACCTGCTTGGGACAAAGCCTGACCCCCCACCCCCCACCCCCCACCCCTCAGGGTTTCCTCCCCACTTCCCTCCCCCTCCCTCTCCTCTCTCTCTTCCTTTTTTTCTTTCTTTCTTTCTTTCCTTTCTCTCTCTCTTTCACCTTCCTTCCCTTCTCCTTCCTTTCTCCTCGCTACCTTTCTTTCCCTCCCTCCCTTTCTCCCTTTTTCCTTCTTTCTTTTTCCTTCCTTCCTTTCTTTTTCTTTCTTTTTTTCCCTTGCTTCCCTCCTTCTTTCCTTTTCTTTCTGTTCTCTTTCCTTTCTGTTCCCTTTCCCTCTGTTTCCTTTCTTTTATCCCTTCTCTCTTTCTTCTTTCTTTCATCTTCCTTCCCCTTTTTCCTACCTTTCTTTTTTCCCCTCCCTCCCTCCCTCTCTTTTTCTTTCTTTCTTTCTTTCCTCCCTCCCTTCCCTTCCATTCCTTTCCAATTTCTTTCTTTTCCTCCCTTCCTTCCTTTATTTCCTTTCCTCCCTCCCTTCCGCTCCCTTCCTTCCTTTAATTTCCTTTCTTTTTCCCTTTTCTTTCCCTCCTCCCTCCCTCCCTCCCTCCCTTCCTTCCTTCCTTCAATTTCCTTTCCTTTCTTTTTCCCTTTTCTTTCCCTCCCTCCCTCCCTCCCTCCTTTCCTTCCTTCCTTCCTTCCTTCCTTCCTTCCTTCCTTCAATTTCCTTTCCTTTCTTTTTCCCTTTCCTTTCCTCCCTCCCTCCCTCCCTCCTTTCCTTCCTTCCTTCCTTCCTTCCTTCCTTCCTTCAATTTCCTTTCCTTTCTTTTTCCCTTTCCTTTCCTCCCTCCCTCCTCCCTCCTTTCCTTCCTTCCTTCCTTCCTTCCTTCCTTCCTTCAATTTCCTTTCCTTTCTTTTTCCCTTTTCTTTCCTCCCTCCCTCCCTCCTTTCCTTCCTTCCTTCCTTCCTTCCTTCCTTCCTTCAATTTCCTTTCCTTTCTTTTTCCCTTTCCTTTCCTCCCTCCCTCCCTCCTTTCCTTCCTTCCTTCCTTCCTTCCTTCCTTCCTTCCTTCCTTCCTTCAATTTCCTTTCCTTTCTTTTTCCCTTTCCTTTCCTCCCTCCCTCCCTCCCTCCTTTCCTTCCTTCCTTCCTTCCTTCCTTCCTTCCTTCAATTTCCTTTCCTTTCTTTTTCCCTTTCCTTTCCTCCCTCCCTCCCTCCCTCCTTTCCTTCCTTCCTTCCTTCCTTCCTTCAATTTCCTTTCCTTTCTTTTCCCTTTTCTTTCCCTTCCTTCCTTCCTTCCTTCCTTCCTTCCTTCCTTCCTTTCTTTCTTTCCTTCTTTCCTTCCTTCCTTACCTTCCTTTCTTCCTTCCTTCCTTCCTTTCTTTCTTTCTTTCCTTCCGTCCTTCCTTCCTTCAATTTCCTTTCCTTCCTTTTCCCTTTTCTTTCCCTCCCTCCCTTCCTTCCTTCCTTTAATTTCTTTTTTTTCCTTTTCTTTCCCTTCCTTCCTTCCTTCCTTTCTTTCTTTCTTTCCTTCCTTCCTTACCTTCCTTTCTTCCTTCCTTCCTTTCTTTCTTTCTTTCTTTCCTTCAAGTCCTTCTTTCCTTCCGTCCTTCCTTCCTTCAATTTCCTTTCCTTTCTTTTCCCTTTTCTTTCCCTCCCTCCTCCCTTCCTTTATTTCCTTTCCTCCCTCCCTCCCTCCCTTCCCTTCCTTCCTTCCTTCCTTCAATTTCCTTTCCTTTCTTTTTCCCTTTTCTTTCCCTCCCTCCTCCCTCCCTCCCTCTCAAAAGCTTCGGCCCCCACTAACCGGCCTCCTCTCGCTCGTTGACTTCAAAACAGCTCCAGAAATCCTTCTCCTTGGTGGGGATTTTCCTCCGGTCCAAGATGGTGAAGGCCAGCTCTTCCGCCGTCATGGTGGCCGGGATCTGGGAGGAGAAGAGCCCCCCCCCCACCAGGCGAGCGTGAGGGTCAGCCGCCCACTCCCCAGTTCTGGTCCCGCCTTGGGCACGAAAGCGGGTCTTCCGCGTTGGGTCCAGTCGCTTGGCCCGGTCTCTCTCTCTCTCTCTCTCCCCCAGAACCAGCCCCAGGTGCCCCCAACCCCAGTGACCTTCCACTCACCCTGGGGCTTTTCCCTGCCCGGTTCAGATCCCCCCCCCCCCCCCCCCCCCCCCCCCCCCCGGCCACTGCCCCCTCTCACCTTCACGTGCTGCTCAGCCTCCAGCTTCTTCTCCTCCAGGTACACCGTGCAGATGAAGTCTCCGGCGTGCTGAGGAGGGGGAGGAAGCGACGGAGACGTTTCAATGTCAGGGGCTCTGCTCTTTGGGGTGCAGGACCCGCGAGGGACATTGGCAGGCTGGGAGGCTGGGATGAGCCACAGCTGGGGGCGGGCTATTAGACCCATTCTCATACCTGCCTATCATCTACCTGTCCATCTGTCCGTCCATCCGTCCGCCTGTCTTTCTGTACCTGTCTGTCTGTCTATATCTATCATCTATCTGTCTACCTGTTCGTCTATCATTTCTCTATCTACCTGTGTTCCCCCTGAAAATAAGACCCTGTCTTAGATCTATCTATCTATCTATCTATCTATCTATCTATCTATCTATCTATCTATCTATCTATCTATCATCTATCTATCTATCTATCTACCTATCTATCTTATCTATCTATCTATCTTATCTATCTATCTTATCTATCTATCTATCTATCTATCTATCATCTATCTATCTACCTACCTATCTATCTTATCTATCTATCTATCTTATCTATCTATCTTATCTATCTATCTATTTATCTATCTATCTATCTATCTTTCTATCTAACTATCTATCTATCTTTCTATCTATCTTTCTATCTATCTTATCTATCTATCTATCTATCTAATCTATCTATCTATCTTTCTTTCTATCTTTCTATCTATCTTTTTATCTATCTTTCTATCTATCTAATCTCTCTATCTCTCTATCTCTCTCTCTCTCTCTCTATCTATCTTTCTATCTATCTATCTATTTGGCCACCAAAAAAGGCACCAGGTCTTATTTTCGGGGGATGTCCTCCACTGACTAACCTCACTTGTGCACGTCGTCCCCGGCCTCCTTTTCGCTGTCCGAGGCCTTCCGAAACTACTTCTTCTGCGGCTGGCAAGGTTTTCCCTGAAGGCCTCTGCAGCCGATAAAGAGAGCTCTGGATCGATCCTGAGCTTTGTTCTCAGCTCCAGAGGCCTTCAGGGAAGCCTGGCCAGCCTTGCCGGCTGCAGAAGAAATGGGCCGGCAAGGCAGGTGTCTGGAGGTGTGAGAGGCCTGGCTACACCTGTCCAAAGGGAAGTAGCAGGGCAGCTCCACCACCCCCGCATCCCCACCCCAGCTTAATTTTTACCCATCCACTCAGAAGTGGGAGGGATCTTAATTAGGGCTTATTTTGGGGGTAGGGTTTCCATTGGGCGCACGTGGAAAAAAAATCAAGCTAGGACTTACTTTCAGGGTAGGCCGTATTTTCAGGGAAAGAGGGTATTTATCTATCCATCTCTCAGTCTCTTATCTATCAAATCTCTCTCATCTGTCTCTATCTATCTATCTTTCTGTCCATCTATCTTTGTATCTGTCTATCCATCCATGCATCCACACACACACACACACACACACACACACACACACACACACACCCTCTGTGTGTGTGTCTCCCTCTCTCCCTCCCCTCCCTCTTTCCATCCATCCACCCAGCTCAGGGGGCATCGAGGACCCCTCACTTCCTCCCATTCAATTGTGGTGGTTGATAGCAGCCACACATCCCTGCAGTAGTTTGCACCCTCTCTAAAACTCTGCATTTCTGCCTGAACCGGTCAAAAGCTTTTGGGGGTCAGCTCAAGGTCATGGACTTCTGTGGGGGGTCCCCACCCACTTCCTGGACCCTGAATTATGTTGGGCCTTGACTCTCTTGCTATAAAAACGCCGCTCCCGTCACAAGTGCCCCCATCTGCCTTCAGACAAATTGTCCCACTGCCCAGTGGTCTCCGACATCTGACCCACTTCTCTCTCACAAAAGGTGCGTTCATCCAAAATGTCATCAAAAAAGCACAACAAAGAAGGTTCTGTCTGCGCCAACTCAGGAAGCTCAAACTGCCCAAGGAGCTGCTGATCCGTTTCTACAGAGGAAGGATGGAGTCTGTCATCTGCACCTCTATCACTGTCTGGTTCGGTTCTGCAACCCAACAGGACAGACACAGACTCTACAGAGGAATTAGGAAAAAACAATGGCTACCAACCTTCCTTCCATGGAGGACCTGTATCCTTCATGAGTCAAAAAGAGGGCTGTGGAAATATCTAGACCCCTCACATCCTGGATATAAACTGTTTCAACTCCTTCCCTCAAAACGACGCTATGGAGCCCTGCACACCAGAACAACTAGACACAAGGGGAGGTTTTTCCCCAAACGCCATCCCTCTGCTAAACAAATAATTCCCTCAACACTGTCCAACTATTTACAAAGTCTGCACTACTATTATTAATCCTCCCATCCTTTCACCCATCTCCTCCCACTTGTGACTGTAACTTTGTCGCTTGTATCCTTACGATTTATATGGACTGTTTCATCATATGATTTGGTTGCTTATTGTACCCTGTGAGTATCATTAAGTGTTGCACCTGATGATTCTGGACTCTTGACGAATGTCTCTTTTCTTTTATGTGCACTGAGATCATTTGCACCAAAGACAAATTCCTTGTGTGTCCAATCACACTTGGCCAATAAAGAATTCTATTCTATTCCTATTCTATCCTATTCTATCCTATTCTATCCTATTCTATCCTATCCTATCCTAACCTATCCTATCCTATCCTATGTTCTGTTCTATTCTATTCTATTCTATTCTATTCTATTCTATTCTACTCTATTCTATTCTAGTCTAGTCTTCCATATTTCTATTCTATTCTATTTCTATTTCTATTCTATTCTTATTGTACCCTATGACTATCATTAAGTGTTGCACCTGATGATTCTGGACTCTTGACGAATGTCTCTTTTCTTTTATGTGCACTGAGATCATTTGCACCAAAGACAAATTCCTTGTGTGTCCAATCACACTTGGCCAATAAAGAATTCTATTCTATTCCTATTCTATCCTATTCTATCCTATTCTATCCTATCCTATCCTATCCTAACCTATCCTATCCTATCCTATGTTCTGTTCTATTCTATTCTATTCTATTCTATTCTTCCATATTTCTATTCTATTCTATTCCATATTTCTATTCTATTCTTATTGTACCCTATGACTATCATTAAGTGTTGTACCTGATGATTCTGGACTCTTGACGAATGTATCTTTTCTTTTATGTACACTGAGAGCATTTGCACCAAAGACAAATTCCTTGTGTGTCCAATCACACTTGGCCAATAAAGAATTTTCTTCTGTTCTTTTCTAATTTTAATTCTAATTCAATTCTCTTCCCTTCCCTTCCCTTCTATTCTATTCTTTCCTTATTCTAATTCTATTTCTCTTCTCTTCTAGTCTCTATCCCATCCCATTCCATTCTATTTCAATTATATTCCTATATCTTTCTATTCTATTCCATTGTTCCCCATGACTATCACTAAGTGTTGCACCTGATAATTCTTGACTCTTAACAAATGTCTCTTTTCTTTGATGTACAGCGAGAGCCTTTGCACCAAAGACAAATTCCTTGGGTGTCCAATCCCACTTGGCCAATAAAAGAAATCTATCTATCTAACTATCGATAGAATTCTTCTTCACACAGAACACGATCCACCCACTTAATGATTGACCCATTTCCTCTACCTGGAAACACCCAAGCCAACTTTTAATGGCCCAAACAAGTTCACTGCGGTCAAATCCAACTACAAGCTTGCTACCTCTGTTGGTCAGGCACAACATTAGCCACGGACACCTCAAGAGATGCAAGCAACCAACCAAGAATTGGACCGCCACTTGTCTGAAATAGTACAGGGTCTCCTGCCTGAGCAGAGGGTTGGACTAGAGGACCTTCAAGGTCCCTTCCAGCTCTGTTATTCTGTTAGAGAAGAGAAGCAAAGATAATTAGGGGGCTGGAGACTAAAACATACGATGAACTGGGTTGCAGGAACTGGGCAGGGCTAGTTTGATGAAAAGGATTATGGGGGATATGATAGCAGACTTCCAACATTTGAGGGGCCGCCCCAAAGAAGAGGGGAGTCAAAGCCCCTGAAGGCTGGAGGAGAAGCAACAGAAGGAAACTCAACAAGGAGAGATTCAACCTGGAACTAAGGAGAAATTTCTTGACAACGAGGACAATTAACCAGTGGAACAGAAGTTGCCTTCCAGAAGTTGTGAATTCCCCAACACTGGAAGAGATTGGACAACCATTTGGTATAGGGTCTCCTGCTTTCGCAGGGGGTTGGACTAGATGACCTCCAAGGTCCCTTCCGGCTCTGCAGTCACGCGACTCAACTTACCTGCGTCCCGCTGGAGGTCCCCGCGATGCGCATCTTCAAGATGGCCTGGATTTCTTCCTGTTGCTTCCTCATCTCTTCCTCGTCCACCTGTGGGGCGGAAGGAGGAAGATGGGAGACGCAGGCCAATGAGGGCCCCCTCAACAAACTCCACACACACACACACACCACCCCACCTCTGAGGCTTTCCCCACCTCCTGTCCCAGGGTCAGCCCACCCAATCTGTGTCACGCCCACCGGCCCACACCGTTCTTGGCCAAACCTACACTGAAGATCTCCATGTAGCATCTGATGAGGTCTTCCACCACTTGCCCAGCCTTGAAGTCCTTGCCGTCCGTCTGGAAGAGCGTGGGCCCAAAGACAATGGCGAGGTTGTGGGTGGTCATCTGGTTCTCGTCAGAAAAACACTGGATCCTGCGAAGGAGCCAACACAAGAGCTGTGGAACATAGAGCCCATCCTTATGCGTCTGTCTCAGGAAGGGTCTACAGCAAAGGTGTCCATCCTTGGTCACTTGAAGACTTGTGGACTTCAACTCCACAAGTTCAACTCCACTTTAAGACTTGTGGACTTCCAACTCCACAAATTCAACTCCACTTTAAGACTTGTGAACTTCAACTCCAGAAGTTCAACTCTACTTGAAGACTTGTGGACTTCAACTCCACAAGTTCAACTCCATTTTAAGATTTATGGACTTCAACTCCACAAGTTCAACTCCACTTTAAGACTTGTGAACTTCAACTCCACAAATTCAACTCTACTTGTGGACTTCAACTCCACAAGTTCAACTCCATTTTAAGATTTATGGACTTCAACTTCACAAGTTCAACTCCATTTTAAGTTTTGTGGACTTCAACTTCACAAGTTCAACTCCACTTTAAGACTTGTGGACTTCAACTCCACAAGTTCAACTCCACTTTAAGACTTGTGGACTTCAACTCCACAAGTTCAACTCCACTTTAAGACTTGTGGACTTCAACTCTACAAGTTCAACTCCATTTTAAGATTTATGGACTTCAACTCCACAAGTTCAACTCCACTTTAAGACTTGTGGACTTCAACTCCACAAGTTCAACTCCACTTTAAGACTTGTGGACTTCAACTCCACAAATTCAACTGCATTTTAAGATTTATGGACTTCAACTTCACAAGTTCAACTCCACTTTAAGACTTGTGGACTTCAACTCCACAAATTCAACTCCATTTTAAGATTTATGGACTTCAACTCCACAAGTTCAACTCCATTTTAAGACTTGTGAACTTCAACTCCAGAAGTTCAACTCTACTTGAAGACTTGTGGACTTCAACTTCCAGAATTCCCCATCCAGGAAGTTGAAGTCCATAGGTCTTCAAGGGGTCAAGGTTGGACAACCCAGGTCTACAGGGAAAGTGGGGCCAGGAAAATACCCTTCCTTGCATCCCAAACATAGAACCAACCCAAAGGAAGGTCTATCCAGCCCTAAAGAAGAGAAGGTTGAAGGTATCACAGAGCGCTCTTCCAATTCTTGAAGGACCATCCCAGGGAAGAAGATATGGATTTATCCTCCATAATGCCCGAGGGTGAGACAAGGACCAAGGACTGGAAGCTTTAAAAGAAAGAGGTCCAAACTCAAAATAAGGAGGAATCTCCTAGAGCTACAAAGCAGTGGAGCAACCTTGCTACTGAAGTTGTGGTGGTCCATCAAGAACTGGACAGGATGGTCTGAGGGTTCCTTCCCTGGACAGGGGTTGGACTAGAAGACCTCTAAGGCCTCCCAGCTGCCCATTCCAACGTCATCACCACTCACCGGTAGAGATGGTTGATCAGCGCCTTCAGGGTGGCTTTGTTGACAACTGGGAGGCTGTTGAGAAGCCTACGGTATCGGCTGATCCTTTCGGTGGGGTCCTCCACAGCTGTGAAGAGGAGCACAAGGCAGGGAACAAGGGACAGTCATGAACATCCTCATCCTCATTTAATGACTCCGTAATCCCTCACGGTGTGGAGTCTGGGCCATTGAATGGAGCTAGCAGAGTGTTTTTACTGGCCAGATGACTTTCCTGTCACCAGAGCGGAGTTTTGTTCAGCCAGATATATTCTCATTGTGCTCAGAGAGAGAAACATCTGCCTCTCCCTAGGATCGAACCCACTGCCTCCTGATTGTGAGGCGAGAGCTCCACCTCCAGGCCACCGCAGCACTCAAGGCCCAACATTTCCGTTGCTAAACAAGACAAGTTAGAAGAATTTCACCCTGTTTTTTACTGATTTTTTTTTTGCCGCAGCTGTTAAGGGAATCACTGCAGTTGTTGTGAGTAACACGGTTGTTAAGTGAATCTGGCTTCCCCACTGACCCCAAAAGGGGATCACATGACTGCCACCGTCGTAAGTACATGCCAGCTGCCAAACATTTGAATTTTGATCACGCAAACTGTGGAGATGCGGCAACCGTCATGAGGATGAAAAAGGGGACCAAGTCACTTTTTTCAGCAACGTGGCAACTTTCAACGGTCACTAAATGAACTGCCGTAAGCCAAGGACTGCCTGCACCTCACTTTTTTTTTTCTTGGAAAGCCTGCCTTTTTCAGCTCTATGGGACATTTCAGGTAATCCTTGACTTACAACCACCCAACGTCTGTTGCTAAGAAAGGCAGTCGCTAAGGGAGTCATGCCAGATTTCGTATCGCCGTTGTTAAGCGAATCGCTGCAAGTGAATAAGGAACTCCTGCCGTCCAATCTGGCTCCCTCCACGGTTGTTGGAAGCCGGCTGGCGAGGCCGCGAACGGCGCTCGTGTAACCCCGAGGACATGGCCGCCGTTGTAAATACAGGCTGGTTGCCGAGAGCCTCAATTCTGATCCGGTGACCCTGGGAAGGCTGCAACGTGCCGGAGCGTTCACAGTGTGACTATTATTATGAGACAACCCGGGAACAAAACACAGCACCCATGCGATACCAGACACAAGAAGAGGACATGCCCTCAAATGGCTGCCTTTATAGAAACACCTCTTAAAGGGACAGAACCCATTCAGGGTCTTAAAGGGAAACACCCACGCTATGCCGATTCATTCCTACTGCATCAGCCACACTGTCAGAGCGTTTGCAGCGTGATTCCTATTATGAGACAACCCGGGAGCAAAACTTAGCACACAGAGATTTAAGACATTTAACAGTGGTTTATCTAAAAGACAGTTATATGCAAACATATATGTGGTAGGCAAATTAACTTACAGGTAAGCAAACTTTTTAATCTAACACAGAGAATTCTGCAATGAATACTGGAGGCAATGAGAGAGAGAGAGAGAGAGAGAGAGAGAGAGAGAGAGAGAGAGAGAGAGAGAGAGAAGAGAACACTTTCTAATGGCTGCCTTTATAGAAACACCTCTTAAAGGGACAGAACCCATTCAGGGTCTTAAAGGGAAACACCGACGCTATGCCGATTCATTCCTACTGCATCAGCCACACTGTCAGAGCATTTGCAACGTGATTCCTATTATGAGACAACCCGGGAGCAAAACTTAGCACACAGAGATTTAAGACATTTAACAGTGGTTTATCTAAAAGACAGTTATATGCAAACATGTATGTGGTAGGCAAATTAACTTACAGGTAAGCAAACTTTTTAATCTAACACAGAGAACTCTGCAATGAATACCGGAGGCAATGAGAGAGAGAACACTTTCTAATGGCTGCCTTTATAGAAACACCTCTTAAAGGGATAGAACCCATTCAGGGTCTTAAAGGGGAACACCCACGCTATGCTGAGTCATTCTTATTGCATCAGCTTCACCGCTGGTCGGCTCTTCAATCCCAAGACTTTTAACACAAGGGTCGTAAGTCTACGTGGTTGTAAGTCTACGTTCTTCCATGCCACTGTAACTTTGAACGAACAGATGTAAGTCAAGGAGTACACACCTGCAGCGTCCCGCTTACCGGGTATTTTGAGCCAGGCCTGGGCAGAGTCTTGGGTGAAGAGCCCCTCTTGCAGGTCCCGGAAGAACCTCTTCAGGGTGTTGGCCACATCGTCCACCTGGTAGTCCTCCTCCTTCAGCCGGACCTTGCGGGCATCTCTGCGGAGGGTTTCCAGCAGGCTGGTGATCTTGGAGTTCTGACCGCTCTTCCGGTAGATGCCCTCCGAGGTCAGTCCTGCGGGGGGGATGGAGGAGGAGGTGAAGGTCTTGCAAAGGGTTTTCCATCAACCCGTCACAACGTTGGATCTGGTCAAGTGATGAACCCCTTTTTGACGGGCACAGCTTACAACCATAACTACTACAGGTTGTAACTCAAGGGTTCCCCGCGTCGAATTCTTTTGGTTTGAAATTATTCCTTAGATTTCTAATTTTTTTCTACTTTTTATTGCAAGGTAAAGTTGGACAGAGTTGCTTTGGATAGCAAGGGAGCAGGGAAGGGAGAGAGAGAAAGAAAGAAAAGAAAAGAAAGAAAAGAAAAGAAAGAAAGAAAGAAAGAGAGAGAGAGAGAGAGAGAGGAGAAAGAAGAGAGAAAGAGAGAAAGTGGGTGAGGAAAAGATAGAAGGAGAAGGAAGGAAGGATAAAAATAAGAATAAGAGACAAAGAGAGAGAGGAAGAGGAAAAGGGAAAGAAGAGAGAAGAGGAGTGAAGGTAAGAAGGAAGGAAACAAGAGAGTAAGAGACAGAGAGAGAGAGAGGCAGAGGGGAAGAGAGAAGGGGAAGGATGGTGGGTAGGAAGGAAGGAAGGAAGGATGGATGGATTGATTGATTGATGGAAATGAGAGTAAGAGACAAAGAGAAAGACAGAGGAAGGGGAAGAGGGGAAGAGAGAAGGGGAAGGAAGGGAGGAAAGAAATAAGGGTAAGAGAGAGACCGAGAGAGAGAAAGAGGGAGAGGGAAGAGAGAAAGGGAGGGAAGGAAGGAATGAAATAGATAAAAGGAAGGAGATAGAATGGGAAGGAAGGAAGGGGGAAGGAAAGAAGGAAGAGATAAAAGGAGAAAGAACGGGAAGGAAGAGAGAGAAGGAAGGAAGGAAGGAAGGAAGGAAGGAAGGAAGGAAGGAAGGAAGGAAGGAAGGAAGGAAGGAAATTGGGGGCCTCCCTCCCTGCCCCCAAGGCGGCCCTCCCCCCCTCCTCGCTTACCGCACTGTGTGATATAGTCGATGCACCTGTCCACAATGATGGGCACGTCCATCTCGGTGAGTTGTTGTTCTGGCAAAGTCTCCCGGAGCTGCCAGCTGCTCTCTGGATGGCCCCCACCCAGCCCAAGAAGGCCAGCCGCCTCTCACCCTGGATGTACAGCGTTCTGGAAGGAGGAAGAGGAGGAGGAGGAAGAGGAGGAGGAGGAGGCAGGTCATGCCACAGTGGGTTGGGCATAATGTTCTCTGTGACCCCAACCCTCATCTAGCCCTTCCTTCCTTCCTTCCTTCCTTCCTTCCTTCCTTCCTTCCTTCCTTCCTTCCTTCCTTCCTCCTTCTCCTTCTCTCTTCCCCTCTCCCTCTTTCTCTCATGCTTTTCTTTCTCTTTCTTTCTCTCTCTTCCTTCCTTCCATTTTTCTTCTCTCTTCCTCTTTCTTTCTTTTTCTCACGCTTTCTTTTTTCTTTCTTTTTCTCTCTCCCTTCTTTCCTTCTTTCTCCTTCTCTCTTCCCCTCTCCCTTTCTCTCTTTCTCTTTCTCTCACGCTTTTTCTCTTTCTTTCTTTCTCTCTCCCTTCCTCCCATTCTTCTTCTCTCTTCCCTTTTTCTCTTTATCACGCTTTTTTTTTCTCTTTTTCTCTCTCTCCCTTCCTTCCATTCTTCTTCTCTTCCCCTTTCTTTCTCTCTCTTTTCTCATGCTTTCTTTTTCTTTCTCTTTTTCTCTCTCCCTTTTCTTCCTTCTCCTTCTCTCTTTCCCTCTCCCTCTTTCTCACTCTTCTCTTTCTCTCACGCTTTTCTTTTTCTTTCTTTCTCTGTCTCCCTTTCTCCCATTCTTCATCTCTCTTCCCCTTTCTTTCTCTCTTTCTCACGCTTTCTTTTTTCTTTCTCTTTTTCTCTTTCTCCCTTCTTTCCTTCCTTCTCCTTCTCTCTTCCCCTCCCTCTTTCTTTCTCTCACGCTTCTTTTTTCTTTCTCTCTCTCCCTTCCTTCTCTTTTCTTCCTTCCTTCTTTTGTTCCGTCATTCCTTCCTTCCCTTTTCTTCCTTCCTTCCTTTTCTTTTCTTCCTTCCTTCCTCTCAGTTCTTTCTCCCTTCCTTTCTTCTTTCCTTCTTCCTTCCTTCCTTCCCTCTTTTGTTCCATCCTTCCTTCCTCTCGGTTCTGCCTTCCTTCCTTCCTCCCTCCCTTCTTCATAAAATTGAAATAAAAAAACTGAAAAGGCAAAATTAAACCCTGAATATTTGAATTTTAATTCAATTCAATTCAAATTTTAATTTCCTTGAAAGAAAAAAACCCCCCATCTTTACAGGTAGTCCTCAACGTACGACCACAACGGGGGCCAGAACTTCGGTTGCTAAGTGAGGCAGCTGTTAAGTGAGCGGCTCCCAATTTGGCAACCTTCTTGCCCTGCTGGATGACTCCCTGCAGCGCGTGGTCATTAAGCGAATCCAGTTCACCGTCGGAAGTCAGCTGGGAAGATCCCCAAAGGGGATCCACTCGATCCCAGACTCTGCCCAGGGTCACAAAGACAGGCCAATGGCCCGGATTTTTAATCACATGACCACAGGGATGCTCCAACGGTCGCAAGTGCGAGGACCGGTTGTAGGTCATTTTTTTTTCTGCCCCATTGCAACTTCGAACCGTCGTTAAACGAACCGCTTACCTTCTTCTTTCGACCAGCACGAGGACGTCGTTTTCGAGGGCTGCGAAGCAAATATAAGAATGAATGGAGGGCAAGACGTTAATTAATTAAGCCCATTAATTATCCCACAGATCAACTCGGGTGTTAAGGTCCCACTGGCGTCAAACGGGACCCCCTTCCCAGCGCTGTTCTCAGCAGCCACCCCCCTCAATTCTGTGGGTCCCCAATGGTTTTGACTACAACTCCCATCCTCCCCAGGCGGAGAGGCAACCCTCCTTTCGGAATTCCGAAAAGGGAATTGTATCCTCCGCAGTGAAATCTGCTTTATGGATGGGATTGCAGGTCACTAAGTGGAGCAGAGGTGGGGGAGAGGTCTCCAAAGTGAGCCACTTTAAGGCTTGTGGACTTCACTTCCCAGAATTCCTCATTCTCCTTCCCTTCTTCCCTCCCTCCTTCTTTCCTTCTTTTGAGGCGCTATCAATGCTAACTTCTTTCCTTTCCTCTCTCCCTCCCTCCTGTATCCTTCCTTCGTTCCCACCCTCCCTTCTCTCACTTTTCTTCCTTCCCTCCCTCTCTCTCTCTCCCTCCTGTATTCTTCCTTCCTTCCCTCTCTCTTTTCCTCCTTCCCTCCATCCTGTGTATCCTTCCCTTCCTTCCCTCCCTCCCTCTCTCACTCCTTCCTTTCCTCCCTATCTCCTGTATCCTTCCTTCCCTCCTATATCCTTTCTTCCTTCCCTCCCTCCTTCCTTTCTTCCCTCCCTCTCTGCTTCTTTCCTTTCCTCCTTTTTTCCTTCCTTCCTTCCTTTCCCCCACCCTCCCTCCTTCCCTCTCTCACTCCATCATTTGCCAAGTTTTTAGACCCCGGAAGGAGAGCAATGGGTGGGTCAAACTAGAAGCACCCAATGAGTTGGACTTCACCCACCCACCCACGCCATCGGTCAGCGTGTCCACCCTGAGTGAATCCCCCGTGCCCCCTTTTGCCGCCTAGGCCCCAGGGAAGACTCCTGGGTGAAGCAGTAAGACTGCGAGGGGGATCCCGGCACAACTGATCGTCAGAACAGCTGATTGTCAGAACAGCTGATCATCGGGACAGATGATTGTCGGGACAGGTGATTGTCAGAACAGCTGATCGTTGGGACAGCTGATCGTCAGAACAGCTAATTGTCAAAACAGTTTATTGTCAGAACAGCTGATCGTTGGGACAGCTGATTGTCAGAACAGCTGATCATCGGGACGGATGATTGTCAGAACAGCTGATCGTTGGGACAGCTGATTGTCAGAACAGCTGATCGTCGGGACAGCTGATTGTCAGAACAGCTGATCGTCGGGACAGCTGATCGTCGGGACAGCTGGCTGTTGGGACAGCTGATCGCGAGGACAGCTGATCATCGGAACTGCTGATTGTCAGAACAGCTTATTGTCGGGACAGCTGATCATTGGGACCGCTGATTGTCGGGACAGCTGGTCGTCAGAACAGCTGGTCATTGTAACAGCTGGTCATTGGGAGGAGGGGGAAGAAATACCTTAAGGAGTGCCTGGGTGGGGGAGGACGCACTCAGCAATGTCGGGCATGCATGATAAGGACTGACTGGACAGGGAGGGGAGGGAGGGGCAGGTGGAGAGGGAGAGCCCAGCCAGGGCCACGATTCTCCAGTTCTCCGAACTGGACAGAATCATAACCACCAGTTCTATAGAACCGGTCCGCACCGGTAGAATCCCACCCTGGACGTAAAAGGGCTCCGTCCTTTGGCCAACCCAATTTTGCCCCCTTTTCCTGGTGGTCATTCAGTGAGTCGCCACAGCCCGTTAAGCGAGCTGCCACGGCTCTCTGAGACGCTGAGCCGGCCCGGGGTGGGTTGCGCAGGGACTCACAGAGCTCCTGTAGCTTCCGCAGCTGAATGGGCTCCTCTTTGTCGCTGCCGTCCAGCAGGGCGTAGAGGGTGGAGCCCCCCAGGGCAAACCAGCCCTCCTTGGCCTTCTCCAGGCTCAGGCCCCCCTTGTAGCGCAGGCGCCCCAGGCGCTCAAACTCCCCGGCCAGGAGCCCTTCGGCCGCCGGAGGGAGTAAGGCCTGCAGGGAGGGAGGGAGGGAGGAGGGGGTTAGGAGGGGAGGGGCAGGTAAAGAGAGACACCCCTAACCCTCCCCCCTCCTTCTTTTGGCGCTCATACGGTCACTACGGTTCAATATCAACCCCTTCCCTTCCCTCCGCCCTCCCTCCCTCCTCTATTCCTCCCTTTCTTCTTTCCTTCCTTCCATCCATCATGCCTCCCTCTCTCCCTTCTCCCTTCCCTCTTCCCTTCCTCTCCCTTTCCTAATTTTTCTTCCCTCCTTCCTTTCCACCCTTACCCCCTCCCCCTTTCATCTTCCCTCCTTCCCCTCCCTCAATCTTTCTTTTCTTCCTTCTTTCCCTCTTCTCTCCCCTCCATTCCCTAATCTTTTTCCTCCTTCCTTCCTTCCTTTCCATCCTGACTCCCTCCTTCCCTCCCTCCCTCCATCTTGACCCCCTCCTTGCTTCCCTTCCTCAATCTTTCTTCTTTTCTTCCTTTCCCTCCCTTCTTTCCTCTTCCTCCTTCCCTCCCCTTCCTTTCCTAATCTTTTTCCCTCCTTCCTTCCATCCTTTCCACCCTTACTTCCCCTCCCTCCTTCCCTTCATCTTCCCTCCTTCCCTTCCCTTCCTCAATCTTTCTTCTTTTCTTCCTTCTCCCTCCCTTCTTTCCTCTTCTCTCCCCCTCTATTCCCTAATCTTTTCCTTCCTTCATTCATTCCTTCATTCCTTCATTCATTCATTCATTCCTTCCTTCCTTCCTTTCCTTCCTTCCTTCCTTCCTTTCCTTCCTTCCTTCCTTCCTTTCCTTCCTTCCTTCCTTCCTTCCTTCCTTTCCACCCTTACTCCCTCCTCCATCTTCCCTCCTTCCCCTTGCTTCCCTTCCTCAATCTTTCTTCTTTTCTTCCTTCTCCCTCCCTCCTTCCCTCTTCCCTCCCCACTCCCTTCCCTCCCTCAATCTTCCCTTCCTCCTCCCTCCCTTCCTTCCTCCCTCCTTCCTCTTCCCTCTCCTCCCTCCCTCCCTTCCATCCATCCATCCATCCATCCATCCAGGTGGGTGCTCACCTTCGCCAGGCATTTGACCCACTCCCGGATGGCCTTGGGGTTGTCCAGGCCAAAGAGGTAGAGTCTCTCCGCCTCCGTGTACATCTCAAAGGTATTTGCATACCTGGAAGGAGAGACGAAAGACAGAAGTAGGAAGGATTCTCTGAGCAGAATGAGGGCCGGGGGGTCCCTGGGGGTCCCTGGGGGTCCCTGAGCCGAGCAGGCGTTTCACAGCCCAACTAGGGAACGTCATCAATGCTAGAAGGATAGGAGGTTTCTGGAAAGGAGGAAGAGAAGGAGAAAGAGGAAGAGGAGGAAGACTGTGGGGTCCTGGGTGCTCTCTGAGCTGGGTGGTTTTCTGGCAGACGTTTCATGACCCAACTAGGTAACATCATCAGTGCTAGAAGGGAGGAAGGTTTGCAAGAGAGGAGGAGGAGGAGAAAGAAGAGGAAGAAGAGGAAGAGGAAGAGGAGGAGGAGGAGGAGGAGGAGAACCAAGCTCAGAGAGCACCAAGGACGCTCACCATCCTCTTCCTCCTCCTCCCTCCTCCCTCTCTACAAACCCTACCGCCTTCTAGCACAGACGGTGTTCCCTAGTTGGGTCATGAAATTCTGCAAGAAAACGACCCAGTTCAGAGAGCACCCAGGACCCCACAATCCTCCTTCTCCTCTCTGTAAACCCCCACTTTGGGAGGGTCAAACATGGGCCGAATCAGAAGTTCTGAAAGTCCGGAAACGGGCCTGTTTCTGGCTTCCAGAGCCCGGGGGAGGCGGTTCTTGCCTTCCCAGAGGCCCGAGGGAATCCTCCGGACTTGGGTGGAGGCGGAAAACGGCCCTCCTGGAAGTTCTGGTATTTATTTAATTTATTTATTTAATTTGTTTATTTTATTTATTTATTTTTATCAATCGCTTACAAGATAATAGGTATAAGTATATACATAGTTATGAATCCATGAAATGGGTACATGTAAGAAAAATAAAAAGAAACAATAGGACAGGGACGGTGGGCACGTTGGTGCGCTTATGCACGCCCCCTGCAGACCTCTTAGGAAAGGGGTGAGGTCAATAGTAGACAGGCTAAGGTTAAAGTTTTTGGGGTTTGGGGAAGAAACTACAGAGTCGGGTAGAGGATTCCAGAGACTGACCCCTCTGTGGCTGAAGTCGTATTTCCTGCAGTCAAGTTTGGTGCAGTTTACCTTGAGTTTGTATCTATTGTGTGCTCTTGTGTTGTTATGGTTGAGGCTGAAGTCTTCATTGACAGGTAGGACATTGCAATGTATGATTTTATGTACTATACTTAAATCAGACCAAAGACGGCGTAATTCAAGGTTTTCTAGGTCTAGAATTTCAAGTCTGGTGGCATAAGGTCTTCTGCAACGAGTAGAGGAGTGGAGAACTCTTCTTGTGAAATATTTCTGGACTTTCTCAACTGCGTTAATATCAGATGCCTAAATGCGGGTTCCAGACCGATGAGCAGCTGTATTCAAGTCTTGGTCTAGCAAATGTTTTGTATTCAAACAGGGCCCCGCCCTGTTTGAATCTCCCGCCCACCCCCCAACCGGGATGGAAGCATCAGCCGGTGGCTCACCCATGTGTGTCCGGCGGGGGAGTGGCGAGACAGACGACTTCCTGCATCCGGAGCTCTCCGTTGGGGACGGTGTGCGTGTTGCTCTCGTAGTAGTTGAAGAGACCCTCGTGCAGCTGACACCAGCGGCGGCTGAACTCTGGAGGGGGGGGGACATCCACGGGGGAGGGAGGGGTCAATGGAGGAGAAGGCGGAGCCAAGGCAGAGAGGAGGGGCTGGAGGCTCTGCCCCCGGGGTTGGGGGAAGGGAACGCTTGGGGCCCCCTGTCAGATGTGGCCCCAAGGAAAAGAGGCTTCCGGGGCAGGCCCAGGAATCGACCCAGAAGAGCAGAAAATCTCCTCCCCTTCCGGGGTACCTGGGGATGGGGGGGGGCCAAGCCCCCCCCCTCCCTCCAAACAGGCTTTGCAACAGGGTGGTCCTATGGATGACTTTGCACTCACGAGGAACGGGGCAGGTAGAAGAACGGAGGGAGGGAGGGAAGGAAGGAAGGAGAGGGAATGGGAAGGAAGAGAGAGAAGAGGAAGGAAGGAAGGAAGGAAGGAAGGAAGGAAGGAAGGAAGGAAGGAAGGAAGGAAGGAAGGAAGGAAGGAAGGAAGGAAATTGAAAGAGGGAGGGAAGGAGAAGGAAGGAGAAGGCAGAGGGAGGGAGGAGATAAAAGAGAGAATGGGAAGGAAGGAAGAGAAGAAAAGGAAGGAAAAGGCAGAGGGAAGGAAGGAAGGAGGGAGGGAAGGAAGGAAGAAGAGAGAATGGGAAGGAAAAGAGAGGGAGAAGGAGAGAGAGAGGAAGGAGAGGGAATGGGAAGGAAGAGAGAGAAGAGGAAGGAAGGAAGGAGGGGAGAGTAAGAAAGGAAGGAAGGAAGGAAATTGAAAGAGGGAGGGAAGGAGAAGGAAGGAAAAGGCAGAGGAAGGGAGGGAGGAGTTAAAAGAGAGAATGGGAAGGAAACAAGAGAAGAAAAGGAAGGAAAAGGCAGAGGAAGGAAGGAAGGAGGGAGGGAGGGAAGGAAGGAGAGAAAGAGGAAGGAGATAGAATGGGAAGGAAGAGAGAGAAAAGGAGACGGAAGGAAGGAGAGGGGGAAGGAAGGGAGGGAAGGAGGAAGAAGGGAAGGACTGTGAAAATGGGAATATGGAAAACCCCCCAAAGTGGGAGGGTGGGGCTTCTTCCCTTCCTTTTCCTGGGCTTTGTTTTGTGCAAAGACCCCCCGGGAAGCCCCCACCTCCATCCCCCACCCCCACCCCCGCCTGACCTTCTCGGGACTTCCGTTCGAGAGCCAGCTTGGCCATGGAGGGTGCCTTGTAGAGGAAGCCATTGTGAGCCACGGAGAGCAAGATGACCGAGTAGCACCTGTCCGAGTTGGTCCCAGGGTCCAGCTGGGGGGTCTCTGAGGAGACAAGACACAGCAAAAGGAGGGGCCAATGGCTACTAAGCACAGGACGAGGCTGCAGGGGGAAATTCAGCCACTCGTGGACTTCCACCCCCAGAATTCCCCAGCCAGCCAGGAATGATAGAGTTGGGAGAGACCAGAAGGGTCATCTAAGTCAGAGGTCTCCAACCTGGGCCCTTTAAGACTTGTGGACTTCAACTCCCAGAATTCCCTAGTCAGCTTTGAATGATAGAGTTGGAAGAGACCAGAAGGGTCATCTAAGTCAGGGGTCTCCAACCTGGGCCCCTTGAAGACTTGTGGACTTCAACCCCCAGAATTCCCTAGCCAGCCAGGAATGATAGAGTTGGAAGAGACCAGAAGGGCCATCTAAGTCAGGAGTCTCCAACCTTGGCCCTTTGAAGACTTGTGGACTTCAACCCCCAGAATTCCCAGCCAGCCAGGAATGATAGAGTTGGAAGAGACCAGAGGGGTCATCTAAGTCAGGGGTCTCCAACCTGGGCCACTTTAAGACTGCTGGACTTCAACCCCAGAATTCTCCAGCCAGCTTTGAATGATAGAGTTGGGAGAGACCAGAAGGGTCATCTAAGTCAGGGTCTCCCACCTGGGCCCCTTTAAGACTGCTGGACTTCAACTCCCAGAATTCCCCAGCCAGCCAGGAATGATAGAGTTGGAAGAGACCAGAGGGGTCATCTAAGTCAGGGGTCTCCAACCTGGGCCACTTTAAGACTTGTGGACTCCGACTCCCAGAATCCCCCAGCCAGCCATGAATGATAGAGTTGGAAGAGACCAGAAGGGTCATCTAAGTCCAGTGTTTCTCAACCTTGGTGACTTTCAGACGTGTGGGCTTCCATGCTGGGAATTGAAATCCACCCTTTTTAAAGTGGCCACGGTTGGAGACCCCTGCCTCAAATCATCACCCAATCCAGCCACCAGCTCGCTTCCCACTCCGAGAACCAGCCTGTTCCTGCTTTTATATCCTACTAAGGCCAGGCAGCCAAGTTCAACATCTCAAGGGCTGGAAGGGAGAACAATGGAAACCAGATGTTCCACTAACAAAACACCCCCCCACCCCCCCCTCCCAGGTTTCCCTCCTTCAAAAACACGTCTGGTCTGTCTCTTCTCCGATTAGCAGTTGCCGCCCTTCAGTTTGGAAGAGACCCCCTGACTCCTTCCAGCCTCTCTGGAAATAAAAAGGGGTGAGGGGCTTCCCAAGAGGCCAAGCGATCGGCTGATCTCCTGCAAGAAACCCCGTGTTTTTATATATATATATATATAAACTATAAAATAGTTATAGTTATAGTAATAGTTATATATATTAGTTATATAGCAATAGTTATATAGTTATATTATAACTAGTTATATTATACTATTTATATTATAGTTATATTATAAAACCATATATATATATATATATATATACATATATACATATACAACTATACATATACATATACACATACACACACACACACACACACACACACACACACATATATAGTTTTATAAAGCCTTTTACTGTTTTCATTACTGTCTTTTCATTGTCATGTGTGCTTTGAAGGGTGAGCTGACCCAGAGCTGTTTGCTGAGGTGAGCTGACCCAGAAATCAAATCCAATCAATCACACAGTCAGTCAGTCAGTCAGTCCATCCATCAATCAATCAACGAAGGGAGGCTAGGAAGCATCGGTCCAGGAGTTTGACAGCTTCTCCAAGGACCCGAATTCCTGCTTTTGACCCCGAAAGCGAGCAGAGGAGCTCAGAGGCTGAAGGGGTTGGCTGCTATTTGGGGATGGGGTCTTCTCCTTCCTATGGCACCTACCCACCCATCTTCCTTGCCACATCCTCCTCCTCTTTTAATGACCCCCAGAATCCCTGCTGAACGGAGCCGAGTGTTTTAATAGCCGGGTGCCCTTCCTGTCGCCAATGAGATATATTCTCATTGCGCCCGGAGAGAGAAATACCTGTCTCTACCTACGATCGAACTCACATCCCCCTGACTGTGAGGCCAGAGCTTGACCTTCCACCTCACCGCTCCCCTTCCTTGCCACATCCTCGCACAACTTTCTTCACTTCCTGGTGGACGTCCTCAGGCCTGGCCCTTGGAGTGACTCACAAAATACCCCGCCACCATCAATCTTTTCGCCGCTGGAAATCTCTCCCTGACCTCCAGGAAAGGAGGCCTTCGCCACACCCTGCATTCTTTCCTTCCCACGTTTTCTGCAGTCGGGGACCCGTGCGGGGAAGGAGAGAAGGCATCAGTTCTCGGAAAGAAGAGAGAAGGGTGGCCTCCGGTCCAGCTGGGCTCTGGCAACGGGGAAGAGGTCTGGCTCTGGGTTGTTTGTGGTTGTTGTTTTCTGGGCAGGGTTTTTCAAATGCACAGGCTGCTCTATGGCCCTGGGGGATCTCCTGGTGGTCTCCCATCGGTCAATTAACCAGGGACAGTCAACGAGTCAATAGAAGGGGCCTTGGAGATCATCTACTCCAACCCCCTGCTCAAGCGGGTGACCCTAGACCAGGGCTCTCCAAACTTGGGCAACTTTAAGACTTGTAGACTTCAACTCCCAGAATTCTCCAGAGAAAAGGAAGGGAAGGGAAGGGAAGGAAGAAGGGAAAGAGAAGTGAAGTGGAGAAAGGGAAAGGAAAGGAAAGGAAAGGAAAGGAAAGGAAAGGAAAGGAAAGGAAAGGAAAGGAAAGGAAAGGAAAGGAAAGGAAAGGAAAGAAAGGAAAGGAAAGGAAGAAGGGAAAGAGAAGGGAAGTGGAGAAAGGAAAGGAAAGGAAAGGAAAGGAAAGGAAAGGAAAGGAAAGGAAAGGAAAGGAAAGGAAAGGAAAGGAAAGGAAAGAGATGGAAAGGAAAGGAAAGGAAAGGAAAGGAAAGGAAAGGAAAGGAAAAGAAAGGAAAGGAAAGGAAGATGGAAGGAAGAGGAAGGAGGGTAAGGAGAGGAAGGAAGGGAGGGAGAAGGGAGGGTGAGGAAGGAAGGAAGAAAGAGAGAGAGAAAGAGAGAGAGAAAGAGAAAAGGAAGGAGAGAAGGAAAGAAAGTTGAAGTCCCCAAGTCTTATAATTTCAGACAACTAAAATTCCAGTAACATTCCAGACAAATGGCTGTCCAATTTCTTCCTAAAAACCTCCAGTGTTGGAGCACCCACGACTTCTGGTGGCAAGCAGTTCCACTGGTTAATTGTTCTCACTCTTAGGAAGTTTCTCCTTAGTTCTAGGTTGCTTCTCTCCTCGGTTAGTAGTGTCCATATGTTGCTTCTTGTCCCGCCTTCTGAAGGTGCTTTGGAGAATAGCTTGACCCCTCTCTCTTCTTTGGGGCAGCCCCTCAAATACTAGAATACAGCTATCATGTCCCCCCCTCTATTCTATTCTATTCTATTCTATTCTATTCCATTCCATCCCATTCCACTCTATTCTTTATTCTACTCTATTTTATTCTCTATTCCCTTCTATTCTATTCTACCTATATTTACTTCATGTTTATGTTCATCCCTACACTTGTTATCCCATATATGTTTGACAAATAAATAAAATAAATAAAGAACATAAACAGCCGGCATCCCTTGAGGACATGCCGAAAGCTCAGGACTTGCTCCGTTATTCTCCCTGCCTTCCTTGCCTTCTTCTCCTGCTGAGATGCCTTGAAAGGACCCCCCCCCCCAACAAGCGGGCAATCACTCCTTGAGCCCAGAAAAGCCCCCCACTGACCCCCACAACCTTCCAACCCCTTTCTGGGGCCCAAGACCCCATCCAGAGGTCAGGGAGACCCCATAATCCAAGGGTCTCCAACCTTAACAACTTTTAAGACTGGTGGACTTCAACTCCCAGAATTCCTGAGCGAACGTGACCTGGAGGAGGAATTCTGGGAGTTGAAGTCCACAAGCATTAAAGCTTGCAAGTTTGAAGACCCCGGACATAGATGATAGAATAACAGAGTGGGGAGGGACCTCGGAGGTCTTCTAGTCCAGCCCCCTGCTCGAGCAGGAGTCCCTAGACCAGGGGTCTCTATTTTAGCAACTTTTAAGACTTGTGGACCTCAACTCCCAGAATTCCTGAGCTAACATGACTTGGAGGAGGAATTCTGGGAGTTGAAGTCCACAAGTTTTAAAGCTGCCAAGTTTGAAGACCCCTGATCTGATCCATCCATCTATCTATCCATCTATCATCCCTCCATCTCTCTTCTATCTATCTCATCCATCTATCTGTTATGACTCCCCTTCAAAATTCAAACGAACAAAACAGAAAGCAGCCGTTTCACAATTAAATCAAACGGAAAGAAGTCTTACAAGATAACGGCTGGCAGAAACCACAGCATAAATCTTTACTCTGTCCGGCAAACCAGTCCTGGCAATAAATCTCCAGTCTCAGAGCTTCTTGCTGTAACGTCCTCACTCAAATAGTCACTTTGTTCCTGGCAAAATGTACCAGCCCAGCTGTGTCCTTTTATACTCATTGAGGCAACGTGCTAATTTACTGACTTGCTCTTCTCATTCGCTCCAGCTGATTTTGCCTTTTCAACCGTCTTCTGTTTTTTACATTTAACCACAAATTTTGCAAGTTCTTATCTCCACTAGAAGACTCTCTCAAAGCTTCCCTGTCAGCCATTCCCGGCTGTTGATCAGATGAGGAACCAGAGGAGGTCAAAGGTCCTGACAATTCTAATACATCAGGTCTGTCGTCCTTTGTCATGTCCATCTCCTCATCCTGGTTATCAGTCCAATCACTAATCCAGGCCGGCTCATATTGTTCTGCCATGACCTCCTCACTTGAACTCATATCAGTCACAGGAGCTGAATCCAAGCCCGGAGCCACAACATCTATCTATCCATCCATCTTCTATCATCCATCCATCTCTCTTCTATCATCTATCTCATCCATCATCCATCTATCTATCCATCCATCTTCTACTATCCATCCATCCATCCATCCATATATCCATCTATCTTATCTACCATCTTTCTATCATCTCTCCTTCTCTCCTATCTATCATCCACCCATCTCTCTCTTGTATCATCTCTACCATCCATCCATCCATCCATCCATCCATCCATCCATCCAATTCAGGGTTCTCCTTTGCTGGCTGGGGAATTCTGGGAGTTGACGCCCACCAGTCTTTAAAGCTGTCCAGTTTGAAGACCCCCTGCCCTATTCCCTCCGCTGCAGCCTCTGGCCTCCAGCTTGCCACGAAGCGAAGTCTTGACCCCCTTTCCCTGCGGCCAGAGACAGAGAGAGAGAGAGACCCTCCCCCCCTCCTCCCTCCAGCCCCCCCTTCTTCCCCCTTCCTCTTCCCCTCCCCCGCTTACCTGAAGTCTTGTTCTGCAGCAGGAATTCCATCTGCAACCTCTGGCCGGCTTGCTCCGCCAAGGCCAGCGGGGTGGGATAATCGGGGTCCCCGGAGTAGCAATTCACTTCCGCCCCGCAGAAGAGGAGAGAGAGGGTCTCGGCCAGGTCACTGGTGGTCACTGCCGTGCACAGGGCCTGGGGGAGGGGGAGGGCAGAGAGAGGGGAGAAGAGGTCACTTCCAGACCAGGAACCTTGGATCTGGGGAAGGTAGCCTCATTCGGGGGGAGCCTGGAAGCGCCAGGGGAGAGAATGTAGAAGAACCGAGTCGGAAGGGACCTTAGAGGTCCTCTAGTCCAGCCCGCCACCCCACCCTACCCGAGCAAGAGACCAGGACTGTGGTGAAGACGGAGGAAGCAGGCTGACCGGCCCTCGGACGAATGTCCAGCGTGTTCTGGACTGGCCAGCAGAGCAGAGGGTGGAGAGAGAGAGAGAGAGAGGCCGAAGGAAGGGCGAGGATCCGGTCCAGCCGGTCCCAGTTCTTCGGCTCTGCGGGAGCAGCGGAGGCTGACAACATCTGGAGGAGGCAGCCAGGAGCCGCTCCCAACCCCAGATGGGCCGGCAGTCGGAAAACCCGGAGCCGGGGAACCGAATTGTCTGCGCTGCGGCTACCCTCACACACACGCACACACACACACACACACACACACACGATGGAGCAGAAGTCGGGAGTCAAAAATGTCCCCTCTCTCTCTCTCTCTCTCTCTCTCTTTTCGGATCCTGCTTTTCCTTATTTTTTCTGAAGGCCCTTCAAGGGGCTAGTCCTCAGTTTTACAGCCGCCGCCTGAGCCATGGCCGCTTATTGGCCGCGATGGACCCTGCTAAGCTTGTCTTCCTTGCCTCTCTCCCCACACCTGCCCCTCCTCGGGAGGTGGGGTGGGTGGAGGCCTCCATGTCCCCGGGGAGCCTTTTATGCTGTGTGGTGGGAGGTTCCGAGTTCGAAACCTCCCCTTCCTGCCCTTTTCAGGGGGCAAGGCTAGAATTGAACTGCAGGGGCGGAAGGCCCAAGGAGGGAACATGAGTTCTGGGGAGAGGGGGAGGGCAGAGGGTCCAGGCCAATGGTTGGGGAGGGGGAGGGTCATTTTGGCCAGAGGGGGTTTAATTTTTAGCCAGCCGGCTCAGAGTTGTTGTTCTTGGAAGGCAGAACAAAAGCCTCTCGCCCACAATCCGGAAAAAAAAAAAGGGTTTTTTTCCTTCCAATTTCCTGCAAAACTGGTTGGGTCAACAACAGAAAAGAGAAGGAATGTGAGGAAAGGACGTTTTCTCTCCACAAGAGCCTTGGTGGGGGGATTTTTTTTCCCCCACCCACCCTCTTCCAAAACCAGTTTTCTTCCGTCTTTGGCAAAGAGCAGGATGACGTCTCCACCACTGATGGAAATCTTAGAATCCTTCCTTCCTTCCTTTTCTCTTTCTTTTTCTGCTTTTTCTTCCTTCCTTCCTTTCCTCCTTCCCTCCCTCCTACTCCCTCTCCCCTTTTCTCTCCTTCATTCCTTCCTTTTCCTTCCTCTCTTCTTTCTCTCCCCCTCCTTTTCCTTCCTTCCTTCCTCTCCCACGCCCTCCCTCCTCTTCCTTCCATCTTTTCCTTCCTTCCCCTCCTTTTCTTCTTTCCTTTTCTCCTTTTCTTCTTTCCTTTCTTTCTTTTCCTTCTTCTTCCTTCCTTCCTCTCCCTCACCCTCCCACCTACCCCCTTCTTTCCTTCCTCTCCTTACCCCTCCCTCCTCTTCCTTCCATCTTTCTTTCCTTGCTTCCTTCCCTCTCCTTTTCTTCTTTCCTTCCTTCTTTCCCTCCTTCCTTTTCTCTCCTTTTCTTCTTTCCTTTCTCTTTCTTTTCCTTTTTCTTCCTTCCTTCCTCTCTGTTACCCTCCTGTCTCCTTTTCCTTCCTTCCATCCATCCATCCATCCATCCTTTCTCTTTCTCTCTCCTTCCTTCCTTCCTTCCTTCCTTCCTTCCTTCTGTCTCCTTTTCTTTCCTTCTTTCCCTCCTTCCTTTTCTCTCCTTTTCTTCTTTCCTTTCTCTTTCTTTTCCTTTTCTTCCTTCCTTCCTCTCTGTTACCCTCCCGTCTCCCTTTCCTTCCTTCCATCCATCCATCCATCCTTTCTCTTTCTCCCTCCCTCCCTCCCTCCCTCCCTCCCTTCATTCCTTCCTTCCTTCCTTCCTTCCTTTCTTCCTTCCTTCCTTTAGTGAATCACTGCAGTGGTTAGGTGAGATACGAAGTGAATCTGTTTTCCCACGGGCTTTGCTTGCCGGCTAAGGTTTCCAAAGAGGAGATCCCACAATCCTGGGGCATTGCAACCGACCTAAGTACATGCCAGTTTCCCAGCGCCTGAATCCGGATCCTCCAGCCACCAACCTTGTTGAGTTCCTCCTGGTTGCCGAAGAGCGGGTGATACCGCCGGTATTTGCCCTCCCGGTATTTGGCGATCAGGAAATGCCGCCGCTCCTGGCTGGAGCTCTTGGGGGTGATCGTTTCGCTGGGGGGCACGTTGGCGGCCCAGAACTGGTTGGCCACGGCGTTGCCGATCTGGAGGAAGAGCTGGGAGGGAGAGAAGGAGGAGAGATGAACGGCCGTCGGTCTTCCAGAATCTCCTGTCTTTGGGATTCTAGCAGAGGAACAGAGTCGGAAGGGACCCTGGAGGTCATCTACTCCAACCCCCACCCCCACCCCACCCCAAGCAGGAGACCCTACACCATTTCTGACTCCAGTCTCTTCTTAAAATCCTCTGGGGATGAAGCTCCCACAATTTCAGAATCACAAAATAAAGCAACAGATTAACAGAGTCAGAAGGGACCCTGAAGGTCATCTAGTCCAACCCTCGCCCCCGTCCAAGCAGGAGATCCTACTACACCATTTCTGCCAGAGGGCAGTCCAGTCTCTTCTTAAAATTCCCCAGGGAGGAAGATTCCCACCCAGAACCCCAACCAATGGCTCCCCTATTAGCTACTTACAATAATTCGGTTAGTGAGGGTTCAACGTTACAGCGGCTACTGAAAAAAAAGTGACTTAGGAGCCTAGGGTTTTTTCTTTTCTCACTTAACGACCATTGCACCATTTCCCCCTGGTCAGGTGATAAAAATTTGGACACTAAGCAACTGGCACGTATTTAACAGAACTGGAAGGGACCCTGGAGGTCTTCTAGTCCACCCCCCCTGCTCAAAGCAGGAAACCTTATGCAGGATAGTCCTCAACTTACGACCACAACTGAGCCCCGTATTTATGTGGTTGAGTGAGAAACGTGTTACGTGAGTTTTGCTCCATTTTACAACCTTTTGTTGTTAAGTGAATTGCTGTCATTATTAAATGAATAAGCTGGTTGTTAAGTGAATCCAGGATTTTCCCCCTTGACGTTGCTTGTCAGAAGGTCACAAAAGGGGATCACGTGAGGCTGCGACCGTCGTAAATGCGGTTTCCACCCAGTCTGCCATTTACATAGCTGTATTTTGGGGGGAAATGCTGCCCCACCGTGGCTGCGCCTGTGCATCGCAGGCATGACAGCCCTTTGGTCAAAGAAGGGGAAGGAACTTCCGTTGGCCTCCTCCTCCTCCTCCTCCTCCTCCTCTTTGCTCCATAACAACAACCCTGTGAGGGGGGGTGGAGGGGAGGGACTGGCTCAAAGTCAGCCAGCCAACTTTCGTGCCTAAGGCGGGACTAGAACTCACCAAGTTCCAGTGATTGGCCCACCCAGCTGCCTTTCTTGCCTAAGGCGGGACTAGAACTCCCCGTCTCCTGGTGATTGGCCCAAAGTCACCCAGCTGGCTTTCATGCCTAAGGCGGGACTAGAACTCCCCGTCTCCTGGTGATTGGCCCAAAGTCACCTGGCCGTCCTTTCATGCCTGAGGCGGGATTAGAACTCCCCGTCTCCTGGTGATTGGCCCAAAGTCTCCCAGCTGCCTTTCATGCCTAAGGCGGGACTAGAACTCCCCGTCTCCTGGTGATTGGCCCAAAGTCACCCAGCTGGCTTTCATGCCTAAGGCGGGACTAGAACTCCCGTCTCCTGGTGATTGGCCCAAAGTCTCCCAGCTGGGTTTCATGGCTAAAGGCGGGACTAGAACTCACCGTCTCCTGGTGATTGGCCCAAAGTCACCCAGCTGGCTTTCATGCCTAAGGCAGGACTAGAACTCCCCATCTCCTGGTGATTGGCCCAAAGTCACCTGGCCGTCTTTCATGCCTAAGGCGGGACTAGAACTCCCCGTCTCCTGGTGATTGGCCCAAAGTCTCCCAGCTGGGTTTCATGGCTAAGGCGGGACTAGAACTCCCCGTCTCCTGGTGATTGGCCCAAAGTCACCCAGCTGGGTTTCATGCCTAAGGCGGGACTAGAACTCCCCGTCTCCTGGTGATTGGCCCAAAGTCACCCAGCTGGGTTTCATGGCTAAGGCGGGACTAGAACTCCCCGTCTCCTGGTGATTGGACCAAAGTCCCCCAGTTGGCTTTCATGTCTAAGGCGGGACTAGAACTCCCCGTCTCCTGGTGATTGGCCCAAAGTCACCCAGCTGCCTTTCATGCCTAAGGCGGGACTAGAACTCCCCGTCTCCTGGTGATTGGCCCAAAGTCACCCAATCAGCTTTCATGCCTAAGGCGGGACTAGAACTCACAGTCTCCTGGTGATTGGCCCAAAGTCTCCCAGCTGCCTTTCATGCCTAAGGCAGGACTAGAACTCACAGCCTCCCCACTTTTTAGCCTGGTTACTCTGACCACTAGACCCAAGTGCCTCCTTTGCCTCCCTTTACCACCCTTCTTGGCCCCGAACCCTTCAGGACAGGCAGAGCCCAGGTCTTGACACAGCCCTCCCCCCACCTGAGGGAGGACACCCACCCCGGCCAGCGGAGGGAAGGTCACTGTGCGCCCCACTTGGGACCCCTACCTCAATCAGCTCCTCCGTCCAGACCTTCTTGTCCATCTTCAGGCTCCGCACCTTGGTCACGCTGGGTCCAAGCCCCCGATGTTCTCCTGGTTGGAAGTGGAGAAGCAGCCTGGTCATAAGGTTAGAGGGTGGGGAGGGGTTGGGCAGACTGGCTTCCCCTGAATCACCTTAAACGGAGTAGAGACTCTTGAGTAGATTCTCCCAGGGAGTAAGCTTAGCCTTAGCGTGGCTGGGCCGCCCCACGGCGAGGGATCAGGCCCATAGGTCGTCTTAAAAAGGCAGCGCCGACGCTGGTTCACCCTCGTTGCATCAGCCTTACAGCAACTGGCCTGCGCTTAAATCTCACTACCTTAACAGCACCTGAAGTCGCCCAGTTAAAAGGGAAAGAGGTGGCTTGGCGGTTTTCTGGCAGACGTTTCATGACCCAGCTAGGTGACATCATCAGTGCTAGGGGGGGAGTGGGTATGCAGAGACGAGGAGGAGGAGGAGGAGGAGGACTGTGGGGTCCTTGGTGCTCTCTGAGCTGGCTGGTTTTCTGGCAGATGTATCATGGCCCAACTAGGGAATACCATCAGAGCTAGGAGGAGGAGGGTTTGCAAAGAGGATGGAGAGGAAGAGGAGGAGAAGGAAGAGGAGGAGGAGGAGGAGGAAGAGGAAGAGGAGGAGGAGGAAGAGGAAGAGGAGGAGGAGGAAGAGGAAGAGGAGGAGGAGGAAGAGGAGGAGGAAGAGGAGGAGGAGGAGGAAGAGGAGGAGGAGGAGGAAAAGGAGGAGGAGGAGGAGGAAGAGGAGGAGGAGGAGGAAGAGGAGGAGGAAGAGGAAGGGGAGGAGGAAGAGGAGGAGGAGAAGGAAGAGGAGGAGGAAGAGGAGGAGGAAGAGGAGGAGAGAGGAAGAGGAGGAGGAGGAGGAAGAGGAAGAGGAGGAGAGGAAGAGGAAGAGGAGGAGGAGGAGGAGGACTGTGGGGTCTTTGGTGCGCTCTGAGCTTGGTGGTTTTCTTCCAGATGTTTCATGGCCCAGCTAGATCAGTGCTATCATCATGATTAGCGCTGATAATGTTCCCTAGCTGGGTCATGAGATGTGTAAGAAAACCACCAAGGACTCCACAGTCCTCTTCCACTTCCTCCTCCTCCTCCTCCTCCTCCAGAAATCCTCCTCCCTTTTAGCACTGATGATGTCCCTTAGTCGGGTCATGAAATGTCTGCAAAAAAAACCACCAAGTACCAAGAGCGCCGAGGACTCCATAGTCGTCTTCATCCTCATCCTTCTCCTCTTCCTCCTCCTCTCTTCTAGCATTGAGGATGTTCCCTAGTTGGACAACGCAACATCTCACGCCAACCACGGAGCTCAGGAAGCACAACGGCTCAACCCTGAGCTACAAATCGCTCTCTTCTATTGGTACCTTTCCAATCGTTCCTTGTAATCCTGGAGGAGAAAGACGGCCGTCTTACCTTAAGAGGTGGATTATAGAGGCCAGGTGTATTCAGTACAATAAAAGGATCAATCATACTGCAATGTCCCTCAACCTCAGCAGCTTTAAGGCAGGTGGATTTCAACGCCCAGAATTCTGGACGCTTGAAGTCTCTACCCATCTTATAAACTGACGAGGTTGGGAAAAAAAAAACCAATTTTATCCCATTCGTGAATGTGGAATACACAATTAAGAGAACCTTGGACAAGTGTCGACTTGTAAAACTTTCCTACGCCGGTTTCCAAGTTGGCGTAAGAAAGCAGGCGAAGGACTAAGAGAAACATACGGCAAATGAATTTAGAAGCCACGTTCCAACTTTATCTTAAAAAAGATTACAGCTAAGCTACTGAAGGCTTTTCCCCGGGGGTAAAAAAAATTCGATTGGAGAAGAGAATAGATAACAGATAATCAGAGTTGGAAGGGACCTTATAGGTCATCTAGCTCAACCCCGTACACCATTTCTGACAAATGGCAGCCCAACCTGTTCTCGAAGGTCTCAAGTGATGGCGCTCCCACAACTTCCGCCGGCAAGAACATGATGGGTGACACCTGGCCCATGTAGGTGCTTAATTGGAGAAATTGATTTGTGGCACACCCGGGGGGGGGGGAAGGGGGACCCAGGGTCACAGGTGACTCTAATTATGTATGCCAGAATCGGCTTCATTACAGGTCATGCCAGCATGTCGCTCCTAATAAATTCTTCGAAGTTTTTTGAAGTTTGGCTCAAGGCTTTAACGAGGGCGATCGCTGGAATCCTGACAACGGTTAAGTCCAGGCAGATGATGGGGAATTCAACTCTTTCCCCTCTGTTGATGGTTGCACAAGGTGGCATCTCCCAACCCTTCCCTCCAGCCGGTGGGGCTCCTACCTGCGCATTGCTTGCAGATGACCACGCAGAGGTTGATGGAGCCCCAGTCCGGCTTGGGAGCCCCACAGTCGGCGCAGAAGCAGTTGTCCTTCGAGGCCCAGATCCTCTCGGCCACCTCAAAGTTGGAGAGGGCCTCAGCCACCGACTGCTGCATGGCCTCCACCCAGAGCTCCTTCTCCTGGTCGGACTCCGCCAGGAAGCTGCGAGGGAGGAAGAGAAGAGGAAGCGTTAGTCAACCGCTTTGTAAGGCCTCGGTAAGACCACACCTGGAATTACAGGCTAGTCCTTGACTTATGACCACAACTGAACCCAGTGTCGGGGCTCCGACAATACACCCCCATTCCAATCCTAAGTCTCTAGCCGCATCTCTCAGAGTAGAAAAAAATTGATTTATTAGGAGTGGCCATGTCGGTGTTAGCTGGGTGCAGCCGATACTAAAATACATCATTCATTTCCCCCTTGACCCTGGTCTTCCCCCTCCCCACCTCCTGGATGTATATTCTCCAATGGGATACATCCATAGCCAAGAGTCATCAATTATTACTCTCCAGTAATAATCTTGTGCACCAACAGCTTCGGCTGCCTAGCAATTATCTGAAGCATTTAAGGAATGCACTGCTTTCCTCTCTTTTCTGCTGGCAACTGAAGGACCAAAGGAGTATTTTTTTATTTGACACCCAGGATTTATGTACTTAAGTGAGTGTCAACTTGTAAAACATTCCTTTTTTATTTTAAAAAATTCTTTATTGAAATTCAAAATATTAAAAAGTTTACAAAAATTCAAAATATTAAAAAGTTTACAAAAATTCCTATAATAGAAGATGTGTCAATATCTTTCAACATCATTTCCTTGACAGTACAATAAGTACAGTACATACAATTAATACTTGACAGATGTTCGTTGTATTAGTAATACTAATTCACAATGCCTTAATTATATTAATAAAAAAGTAATTCATATACATAGGTCGATGGTTCAAAGAAGAAAAAGAATATCATATTAACTCTAAGTACATATTTATATATATTTATATTTTTATACACACACACACACACACACACATATATATGTGTGTGTGTGTGTTTTCTTAAGTTTTTGCGGGTATTTATATGTATGGTATTCAGCTTTGTTCGGGTATTTTCCCACGTCATTATATATATATTCATTATATATTCATTATATAGATTCTGCTGAAACGTTGCTACAACTTTAAAAGCACAACTACTATGACGTGGGAAAATACCCGAGCAAAGCCGAATGCCATATGTCATAGTAGTTGTGCTTTTAAAGTTGTAGCAACGTTTCAGCAGAATCTCATCTGCCATCATCAGGCTTCTGTAGAAACGTTGCTACAACTTTAAAAGCACAACTACAATGACTTGGGAAAATACCCGAACAAAGCTGAATGTCATACATGTAAGTACCCGCGAAAACTTAAGAAAACAAATAGATAGATAGATAGATAGATAGATAGATAGATAGATAGATAGATAGATAGATAGATCAGAGATAAATCTATATAATTATAGTCTATGTGCTGTGTTCTATATTCTATAGCCATATGCAGAGATAAGGTATACATTTTTAGCTATACAATGTAAGTATAACTACATAAATATTATAAATTAAATATGAATATTTATATAAATCTCCATTTTCTGGCAGTTTCAACGACTTCTCATTGATCCTACCCATATGCCAATATACCAATTTTATTTCCTCTTTTGACCTATATTTATCATGTTTAACTTGTAAAACATTTCTGTGCAGGTTTCCAAGTTGCCATACCAAAGAGGGAAAGGAGCAGACGGCAAATGGACGTTCCAAGCTTATTTTACAGCAATTGTAACTGAGCCTACCGCGAATTCTGGGCTTGAAAATCCTCTTATCGGAGAATGTGATTGATGACACCCAGCCCATGAATGTGTTCTGAATTATGATACATCCAGAGGGGTGGGGGAACAGTGCGTTCCATAAATGTTTTTAAAGATAGTAACTGAAGTTCCTACCAAGCAAAATTCTACCTGGAGAGCCTGATGGATGACTCTGGGCTAGGGAGGTGTCCCATTGGAGGATATAAATTACGATACACCCAGGGAGTGGAGGGAAAACCGGGGTCAAGGGGGACAGTGAATGATGTGTCTCCGAGTCGGCTGCACCCAGGCAATGCCGGCATGTTAACTCCCAATAAATCCTTTTGAAGTTTTGGAAGTTTGGCTCGAGACTCAGGATTTGAATGAATACGCCGGTTGTTAAGTAAATCTTTGGCGGATCCCTCAAGATCAAGTCCCTGCCATTAACCAGAACGAAATCCTCTTGGATCTGTCTGAGATCCCTACCTGAAGATCCGGTAAGGTGTGGTCAAGTCAAAGCATCTTCGGTCCACGTCTTTCACGTTGCCCACATTCATGTCAATGTAGGTGATGCCAATCCCCAGCCGGAACTCCTGCACCAAGAAAGACACACACAGACACACACACACACACACACACATGCCAGGATTACCCACACAGGAAGCAGAGGGGCAGACTTAAAAAAAGAGGGAGGAAAACTAAACCCAGGGGTGCAAAGCAGAACAATAACAGAATAACAGAATTGGAAGGGACCTTGTAGGTCATCTGGTCCAACCCCCACCCCGCCCAAGCACTCCAAACTTAAGATCTACAGACCCCTCACATCCCAGACATAAACTGTTTCACTACCTCGACGCTATAGAGCCCTGCACACCAGAACAACTAGACACAAGGTGTTTTTTTTCCTCAACGCCATCACTCTGCTAAACAACTAATTCCCTCAACACTGTCCAACTCTTTACAAAGTCTGCACTATTATTACTATTAATCTTCTCATCACTCCTATCACCCATCGCCTCCCACTTGTGACTGTATGACTGTAACTTTGTCACTTGTATCCTTACAATCTATATGGACTGTTTCCTAGTATGATTTGATGGCTTATTGTACCCTATGACTATTATTGTTGTACCTGATGATTCTTGACTCTTGACGAATGTACCTTTTATGTGCACTGAGAGCCTTTGCACTAAGACAAATTCCTTGTGTGTCCAATCACACTTGGCCAATAAAGAATTCTATTCTATTCTATTCTATTCTATTCTATTCTATTCTATTCTATTCTATTCTATTCTATTCTTATTCTAATTCTAATTCTAATTCTAATTCTATTCTTATTCTACCCTATTCTTATTGTACCCTATGGCTATTATTAAGTGTTGTACCTTATGGTTCTTGATTCTTAATGAATGTACCTTTTCTTTATGTACACTGAGAGCCTTTGCACCAAGACAAATTCCTTGTGTGTCCAATCACACTTGGCCGATAAAGAATTCTATTCTATTCTATTCTATTCTATTCTATTCTATTCTATTCTATTCACCCCACTTTACACCTGGACGCAAAGCAGCTTCCTTAACTCTGAGGCCAACCCTCTAAGGCTCTGGTTTGGTTTGGTTTGGTTTGGTTTTCAAGAAGAGTTCAAAAGCCCATTTCAACCTCAAAAACAACCTGATCAAAAACAGCCACTTCCAAACTCGGAAACCTCACCTTCGGAAGTCAAATGATCTCCATCTCAGATATTAGGGTTGACATTGGGGTATTATTATTTTGCAACAGGTCACCAGGAATGATTTTGGGGAGGGGGGCATAAACATTCTTAATAAATAATAATAAAAACTGCATTCCGCCTGTCCCCCAGAAGGGGCCCTGAAGGGCATCCAGTCCAACAGCATTTTGTAAATGGTCTGAATCTGAAATTTGGGTGGGGACTTTATTTTCATAAGCCTCCAGGAGTTACAGTGAGTGATTTGGGTGGCCGTATACATTTTCTTAATAAATGATCATGGTGATGATGATACTAAAAAATAAGTAGTCGTAGTTGTAGGAGTAGTGTAGTAGTAAGAAAGAAAGAAAAGAAAGAAAGAAAAAGAAAGAAAGAAAGAAAGAAAGAAAGAAAGAAAGAAAGAAAGAAAGAAAGAAAGAAAGAGGAAGGGAAGAGAAGGGAAAGGAAAGGAAAGGAAAGGAAAGGAAAGGAAAGGAAAGGAAAGGAAAGGAAAGGAAAGGAAAGGAAAGGAAAGGAAAGGAAAGGAAGGAAAGGAAGAAGAAAGAAAGAAAGAAAGAAAGAAAGAAAGAAAGAAAGAAAGAAAGAAAGAAAGAAAGAAAGAAAGAAAGAAAGGGAAAGGAAAGGAAAGGAAAGGAAAGGAAAGGAAAGAAAGAAGGAAGGAAGGAAGGAAGGAAGGAAGGAAGGAAGGAAGGAAGGAAGGAAAGGAAAGGAAAGGAAAGGAAAGGAAAGGAAGGAAGGAAGGAAGGAAGGAAGGAAGGAAGGAAGGAAAGAAAGAAAGAAAGAAAGAAAGAAAGAAAGAAAGAAAGAAAGAAAGAAAGAAAGAAAGAAAGAAAGAAAGAAAGAGAACTATGAGCAGTATATAAGTCTAAGTGCTATTGCTATTATTATTATAAATTTTATTTTATTTGTTTAATTAATAAAAGTTTGTAATAACAATAGCAATAGCACTTATATATCACTCATAGTGCTTTCCTGCCCTCTCTAAGTGGTCAGCCTCTTCCCCCAACAATCTGGGTACTAAATTATAACAACAAACAATAATAACAATCGAACTACGCCTGAGCCCAAAAGGGATCTGTAGTTCATCCAGGCCAACAACATTTTGCAAATGGTCTGAATCCGTGAATTATTGAGTTTTTAAATTTTTATTATTATTTATTTATTTGCTAAATTTATTGAAGTTTTATTTTGGTAATCCATCAGGAGTTCACCGTGTGTGACTTGGGCAGGTAACGTTTTTAAATAAATTATAATAAATGCATTCTATGTAACCCTACCCAGAAGGGATCCCGTAGCTCAGGGCTCTCCAAGACTTGTGGACTTCAACTCCCAGAATTCCTCACGGCTGGCTGAGGAATTCTGGGAGTTGAAGTGCACAAGTCTTAAAGTGGTCCAGGTTGGAGACCCCTGACTTAGATGGCCCTTCTGGCCTCTCCCAACTCTATCATTCCTGGCTGGCTGAGGAATTCTGGGAGTTGAAGTCCACAAGTCTTAAAGTGGTCCAGGTTGGAGACCCCTGACTTAGATGACCCTTCTGGTCTCTTCCAACTCTATCATTCAAAGCTGGCTAGGGAATTCTGGGAGTTGAAGTCCACAAGTCTTAAAGTGGCCCAGGTTGGAGACCCCTGACTTAGATGACCCTTCTGGTCTCTTCCAACTCTATCATTCAAAGCTGACTAGGGAATTTTGGGAGTTGAAGTCCACAAGTCTTAAAGTGGCCCAGGTTGGAGACCCCTGACTTAGATGGCCCTTCTGATCTCTTCCAACTCTATCATTCAAAGCTGGCTGGGGAATTCTGGGAGTTGAAGTCCACAAGTCTTCAAAGTTCCCAAGCTTGGAGATCCCTCCCCCTCATCCAAACCAACAGCATTTTCCACCTGGACTGAATCTGAAATATTTGCTAGTTCTCCGAAGGGGTCCATCAGGTCATCCAGCCTGACCCCAACCTGTTTGCACAGGATTTCTTTCTTCCGAGGACCATCCACGCACCTCGGCATTCTTGTAGAGGAAGACCTTCTCCCCAGCCACGGCCACGTAGAGCTTGTTTTTGAAGCCCCTCAACTCCAGGGGTCCGTTCTTGTCCACGGAGTCAACGCTGCTGCTGGCCGGTTGCAGACGGGAAGTTCTGTGAAGGCACCTGGACTTCTTTTCGTCCACCATCTTCTGCACGGCTTTGATCCACTCGTTGCGTTCAGCTGCAAGGGGGAAGGCGGACAGGTGGGATTACAGAATAATAATTGAGCTGGGAGGGGCCTTGGAGGTCTTCTAGTCCATCCCCCTGCTCAAGCAGGAGACCTTAGACCAGGGGTCTCCAACCTCAGCCACTTTTAAGACTTGTGGACTCAACTCCCAGAATTGAACTCTGGGAATTGAAGTCCAGAAGCCTTAAAATGGCCCAGGTTGGAGACCCCTGACTTAGATGACCCTTCTGGTCTCTTCCAACTCTATCATTCCCGACTGGCTGAGGAATTCTGGGAGTTGAAGTGCACAAGTCTTAAAGTGGCCAAGATTGGAGACCCCTGACTTAGATGACCCTTCCGGTCTCTTCCAACTCTATCATTCCTGGCTGGCTAGGGAATTCTGGGAGTTGAAGTCCACCAGTCTTAAAGTGGCCCAGGTTGGAGACCCCTGACTTAGATGGCCCTTCTGGTCTCTTCCAACTCTATCATTCCTGGCTGGCTAGGGAATTCTGGGAGTTGAAGTCCACCAGTCTTAAAGTGGCCCAGGTTGGAGACCCCTGACTTAGATGACCCTTCCGGTCTCTTCCAACTCTATCATTCCCGGCTGGCTGGAGAATTCTGGGAGTTGAAGTCCACCAGTCTTAAAGTGGCCCAGGTTGGAGACCCCTGACTTAGATGACCCTTCCGGTCTCTTCCAACTCTATCATTCCCGGCTGGCTGGAGAATTCTGGGAGTTGAAGTCCACAAGTCTTAAAGTGGCCAAGATTGGAGACCCCCTGCCCTAGACCATTTCAGACAAAAGGCCGACCAGACTCTTCTTAAAAACCTCCAGGGCTGAAGCTCCCACTACTTTCTTTTTAATTAGTTCGTTTAGTTTACTTTATTGCCCTCGCACCTCGTGCAACGAAATTAAATACCATCTTCAGTGTACATTAGGACTATGAAAATAAAACGCAAACACACATCCTTCGCATTCTATACGATTGAATGAAAACCCCCTGATATTGCATTAATGTTGCATTATACAGCAGAATTCAACAGAGCTACTGCCCTGGGATAGAAGCTGTTTTTCAGCCTATTTGTCCTTGTTTTTATTATATACCACCTGCCAGGTTGTAATAGTTTAAAAAAAGGGGGTATAGGATAGCACTGTTTCGGTATCTGAGGGACTACCCCAACTTATTTTCCAAAGCCCCAGAAGGCAGGACAAGAAACAACGGATGGAAACTCATCCAGGAGAGAAGCGACCTGGAATTAAGGAGGAATTTCCTGACAGGGAGGACAATTAACCAGTGGAACTGCCTGCCACAAGAAAGGTGTGGGTGCTCCAACATGGGAAGATTTGAAGAAGAGATGAGACAGTCACTTGTCCAGAACCCAAAGGTGCTTTGTCCCAGGAGGCAACCGGACTTTTTCTTGTTTTTTTTCTTTGAAGACGTTTCGCTTCTCCTCCAGGAAGCTTCTTCAGCTCCGACTTGAATGGTGAGGAAGTAGAAGAAGTCAGAACTGAAGAAGCTTCTTGGAGGAGAAGCGAAACGTCTTCAAAGAAAAAAACAACAACAAGTCCAGTTGCCTCCTGGGACAAAGCACCTTTGGGACAACCGTGACCCGGATGACTGAGAATGTCCACGTAGACCTTTGTCCAGAATGGTGCAAAATCTCCTGCATGGGCGTGGGGGGGGGGGGGGTTGGACTAGATGACCTCCCAAGCCCCTTCCAGCTCTAAGATTCTATGCTCTGCCGGGTTTGGAAGGGAACCCTGGCTTTTGAGCATTTATTGCCCCCAATGCCAGAGCCGCAAGAGAGAACATCAAGGCGCCTCCTGGTTCTCCCACCAGAGAGATGAGCCACAGGGGGCAAAGCCCCCCCCACTCCATATTTACCATCGCTCTCTGCCCGGAAAGCGAATGTCCGGTTGTGAGTGATAACTTCAAACTTCTGGTCACCGATGCCGGACACCTGGGAGATGGAGGCCACCAGGATGAAGCGTTTGGAGTAGACATCCTGCAACGCAGAGGAGAGAGGAGGGGAGGAAGGGGGAACCCAGAGGTGCTCAGTCTGTGCCCCCTTTCTCCCAGGTAGACAGGAAGAGGAGACAATTTCTCAATTCCCAGAGTGTCCCGTCTTCCGTCCATCATAGAGCAACCTGGGCCCGTCGTTCTCTCAACTTTTCTTCATCACGGAGCCCCTTTCAGTGCCTTTCATGGGCACGGAGACCCCCCCCCCCCGCAAGAGTTAAGATTTCAACCATCACCTTGTTTCAAGCCTTCAGGGATTCCCTGTGATGATATGGGCCCTGAGACACCCCCCACCACCCCCGGGAGGAAGGGAGAAAAGGAAAGGTAGGGTGGGGTAGGAAGGGGAAGGGAGAAGAGAAGAGAAGAGAAGAGAAGAGAAGAGAAGAGAAGAAGAAGAGAAGGAAGAGAAGGGAGGGGAGGGAGGGAGGAGAGAGTGGGGAGAGAAAGAAAGAAAGAAAGAAAGAAAGAAAGAAAGAAAGAAAGAAAGAAAGAAAGAAAGAAAGAAAGAAAGAAAGAAAGAAAGAAAGAAAGAGGGAGGGAGGGAGGGAGGGAGGAGGGAGGAAGGAAGGAAGGAAGGAAGGAAGGAAGGAAGGAAGGAAGGAAGGAAGAAAGAAAGAAAGAAAGAAAGAAAGAAAGAAAGAAAGAAAGAAAGAAAGAAAGAAAGAAAGAAAGAAAATGGAGGGGAAGGAAGGGAGGAAAAAGAAGGGAAGGAAGGAAAATGCAGGGGAAGGAAGGAAAAAGAAGGAAGGAAGGAAGGAAGGAAGGAAGGAAGGAAGGAAGGAAGGAAGGAAGGAAGGAAGGAAGGAAGGAAGGAAGGAAAGAAAGAAAGAAAGAAAGAAAATGGAGGGGAAGGAAGGAAGGAAAAAGAAAGGGAAGGAAGGAAAATGCAGGGGAAGGGAGGAAAAAAGAAGGAAGGAAGGAAGGAAGGAAGGAAGGAAGGAAGGAAGGAAGAAAGAAAGAAAGAAAGAAAGAAAGAAAGAAAGAAAGAAAATGGAGGGGAAGGAAGGAAGGAAAAAGAAGGGAAGGAAGGAAAATGGAGGGGAAGGAAGGAAAAAAGAAGAAAAAAGAAGGAAGGAAGGAAGGAAGGAAGGAAGGAAGGAAAAAGAAAGAGGGAAGGAAAGAAGGAAGGCGTCCTCTACAGCCCTCCCCCTGCAGCTTCCTCCTCCTCCCCACCTTACCTTGTCACTGTCGAAGTAGCGAAGGTAGTCACTGTCCAACTTCACCCAGCGCCTCTGGTAGATGTACGACCTGCGGCCGAAAGACCCGGTCAGCTGCCCAGCCCCGAGAGCCAGCGGTCCTCCCTCCCGGCCGGCCAGACCCCCTTCAAGCTCAGCCCCCCCCCCCTCTCCCCCAGGGCCGGCTGGGGAAGGGACCCGGGGACCCTTGAGTGGTGGGGGGCTGCTTGCTCACCCTTGTGGGGGTTTTTGTCCAGCCAGCCGGCTTTGACCACCCCGGCCGAGAGCGGAGAGGAGGGCCTTGCGCTCTGCATGCCAACGCCGCCGTCACCATGGATGCCCGACAACACGCCGAAGGGCAGAGCGCTGGGCGCAGGGGAGGGGCTCAGCCCGTCATCCCAGTGGCTGCTGCGGTGGGAGGGAAGAAACCAGAAGAGCTGCTGTTAGCCAACAACTTTGGACCCACCCACCCACCCTAGGGGAGGGGTCTTCGCCAGCAGCCCAGACTCTTCCTCGGAGCCGAACCGAGAGAACTTCCGAACCGTCGTTTGTCCGAAAGGACCCTACAGCAGGGCTTCCTGCTTGAGGAAGGGGTTGGACTAGAAGACCTCCAAGGCCCCCTTCTGACTCACTGATTCTAAAATCTGGCTTCCTGGCAGAGCTTCAAGCCCAGGACTCCTAACCGAATTGGCCGTCCTTGTCTCTCTGTCCGTTAGACCGGAGTATTTCAAACTTGGCCACCGTTAAGAGGGGTAGTGCAGGGGTCTCCAACCTGGGCCACTTGAAGCCTGGTGGACTTCAACTCCCAGAATTCCTCAGCTAGCCATGAATGATAGAGTTGGAAGGGACCGGAAGGGTCATCTAAGTCAGGGGTCTCCAACCTTGGCCACTTGAAGCCTGGAGGACTTCAACTCCCAGAATTCCTCAGCTAGCCATGAATGATAGAGTTGGAAGGGACCGGAAGGGTCATCTAAGTCAGGGGTCTCCAACCTGGGCCACTTTAAGCCTGGAGGACTTCAACTCCCAGAATTCCGCAGCTAGCCATGAATGATAGAGTTGGAAGGGACCAGAAGGGTCATCTAAGTCAGGGTCTCCCACCTGGGCCCCTTTAAGCCTGGAGGACTTCAGCTCCCAGAATTCCTCAGCTAGCCATGAATGATAGAGTTGGAAGGGACCAGAAGGGTCATCTAAGTCAGGGGTCTCCCACCTGGGCCACTTTAAGCCTGGAGGACTTCAGCTCCCAGAATTCCTCCGCTAGCAAAGTTGGAAGACCAACTCCCAGAATTGAAGAGAACTGAATTCAAACGGAGAGATTGCTGAGGAAGGGATCCCAAGAGATGATGAAGCAGCGCTGGCCAGGGGATTCTGGGAGTTGAAGTCCACCAGGCTTCAAGGGGCCAAGGTTGGAGACCCCTGGGGTAGTGGACTGCAACTCCCAGAATCGCCCCCCCTCCCACCAGCCATGTGGGCTTGTTCCTTGTTTCTATACACATGGCTTCCTCTGGGAAGTATATGCAGAGAGCAAACCCTCCTCCCTCCTAACCCTGATGAAGTTACCCAGCTGGGTCATGAAACGTCTGCAAGAAAACCACCCAGCTCCAAGGACCCCTCACTTTTCTCATTTCCTCCTCCTCCTCCTCTTTCCCCCTCCTCCTGACAAACTCCACTTCTTTTTTCTAGACCTGATGATGTTCCCTAGTTAGGCCATGAGACGTCTGCAAGAAAACCACCCACCTCAGAGAAACCCCAAGGATCCCACCGTTGTCTTCCTTCCTTCTCCTCCTCCTCCTCTTCCTCCCAGCAAACCCCACTTTCCTTTTAGCCCCTGATCATGTTACCTAGCTGGGTCCTGAAACATCTGCAAGGAAGCCACCGAGCTCAGAGAGCGCCAGGGACCCCTCAGGTCCACCCCGAGCTACAAATATTCTCTCCTGTTTGCACCCAGGCGTTCCTTAAAATCTGGAGACCCACCCATGTTGGATGCTGAAATTTTTGCACGCCCAGCCACCCTGAACTCCTTAGGATCAAACCTCCCCCTAACATTGTCTGTCCCACCCCCCCCAGCCCAGCTCTCCTTCCAAACCTGCTCTCTGGGAGGCCCCTTTAAGAGGAGGAACTTTCCGGAAGCGTTTGATTTACCAAGAGGGAGGAAAGCAAAGGAGCATTAAATCCAGCCCATTCCTAAAAGGCAGCCGAGCAGCAAAGGTGTTTTTTTTTTATTTGCCAAACCCGCCTTCGAGCAAATCGGAAATCCTGGATCTGAGTTGAGGAAGAAGGGTGCGGCTAGGCTGGCGGTTGGGGAATTCTGGGAGTGGAAGTGCAGCCATCTTAAAGGACGTTTGCTGGGGGATTCTGGGAGTGGAAGTGCAGCCATCTTAAAGGAAGTTTGCTGGGGGATTCTGGGAGTGGAAGTGCACCCCTCTTAAAGGAAGTTTGCTGGGGGATTCTGGGAGTGGAAGTGCAGCCATCTTAAAGGACATTTGCTGGGGAATTCTGGGAGTGGAAGTGCACCCCTCTTAAAGGAAGTTTGCTGGGGAATTCTGGGAGTGGAAGTGCAGCCATCTTAAAGGACATTTGCTGGGGAATTCTGGGAGTGGAAGTGCACCCCTCTTAAAGGAAGTTTGCTGGGGGATTCTGGGAGTGGAAGTGCAGCCATCTTAAAGGACATTTGCTGGGGATTCTGGGAGTGGAAGTGCACCCCTCTTAAAGGAAGTTTGCTGGGGGATTCTGGGAGTGGAAGTGCAGCCATCTTAAAGGACATTTGCTGGGGAATTCTGGGAGTGGAAGTGCACCCCTCTTAAAGGACATTTGCTGGGGGATTCTGGGAGTGGAAGTGCAGCCATCTTAAAGGACATTTGCTGGGGAATTCTGGGAGTGGAAGTGCACCCTCTTAAAGGAAGTTTGCTGGGGGATTCTGGGAGTGGAAGTGCACCCCTCTTAAAGGAAGTTTGCTGGGGGATTCTGGGAGTGGAAGTGCAGCCATCTTAAAGGACATTTGCTGGGGAATTCTGGGAGTGGAAGTGCACCCCTCTTAAAGGAAGTTTGCTGGGGAATTCTGGGAGTGGAAGTGCAGCCATCTTAAAGGAAGTTTGCTGGGGGATTCTGGGAGTGGAAGTGCAGCCATCTTAAAGGACGTTTGCTGGGGAATTCTGGGAGTGGAAGTGCAGCCATCTTAAAGGAAGTTTGCTGGGGGATTCTGGGAGTGGAAGTGCAGCCATCTTAAAGGACGTTTGCTGGGGAATTCTGGGAGTGGAAGTCCACCGCTCTTAAAGGACGTTTGCTGGGGAATTCTGGGAGTGGAAGTGCAGCCATCTTAAAGGACGTTTGCTGGGGGATTCTGGGAGTGGAAATGCCCCCATCTCAAAGCTGCTAACATTAACATGATTTACCTCTGAATTTTCACAGGGCTCAACTCCGGCTCCTTGGGCATCTCATAAGCATTTTAGGAAATACAGAGGCTACACACCTTGGGTTTACCCAGAGTTTCTTCCACCTCATCCCTCTATCCAAATAAATAATCCCTGAACCCCAATCAGTCTCCCCCTCATTTAGCCAAAGGTCTTGAGGAAGGACGGCCTCCTCACTTGATGCCAATCTGCCTTCATGGCTCAAACTGGACTCAGAAATCCAGGCAGTCCTCAACTTACAGCCACAATTCAGCCCAAAGCGTCCCCTTGCTAAGCAAGACAGTTGCTACGTGAATCGTGCCTTATTTTATGACCTTCCTTGCCACGGTGGTTAAGCGAATCACTGCAGTTGTTAAAAAGATCTGTCTTCCCCCGTGGGCGTTGCTTGTCATTACATTATGACCGTCGTAACTACAAATCGGTATTTTGATCCCGCGGGGGAGGCTGCGACGCATGCTAAGCGTGAAAACCGGTCCTAGGTCCCCTTTTTTTCAGTGCTGTCGTAACTTGAAACAGTCACTAAACGAGGACTGCCTGCCATGCTCGCTGAGAAAAGCAGAAGCATTTAATTTATCTGCAAACAGACACCAAGAAGCTCCCCCACCGCTGAACCCCAAAGCAGCCAGGATTCTCACTTAGCGACCGATTCCTCTTTGAAATAATCTTCAATCAGCTCGTCTTCACTGAACAGGCTGTTGACGCGGGCCGAATGCCGCCTCTCCGGAGGGGCCTCCTGCAAAGGGAAGAACAGAACCGTCAGGACAATTCGCCAGGGGAACTCCTGGCCACCAGACGCTATGGGTGCTCCATCCCTGGAAGAGTTTTCGAGCAGAGACTGGACAGCCAATTTTGACTGGAATGGCTACATAGGGTCTCTTGCTTGGACTAGTCCAGGGGTCACCCCACCTTTTGGGCCTCAGGCACCAACAAACTCCTCATTTTAAATCCCGCGGACCGGAGACCCTGGGAAAATCCCCCAAAAAGTCTGCAGGAAAATTCCTCACCCCATTTTCCTACCGGTCAATCGTTCTTCATTTGGGATTGCAGGATACCGTCTCTAGCTCTGTTCTTTCTTTCTTTCCTTCCTTCCTTCCTTTCCTTCCTTCCTTCCCTTCCTTCCTTCCTCTTTCTCTTTCTTCCTTCCTCTTTCCCTTCCTTCCTTCCTTCCTTCCTTCCTCTTTCCCTTCCTTCCTTCCTTCCTCTTTCTCTTTCTTCCTTCCTCTTTCCCTTCCTTCCTTCCTTCCTCTTTCCTTCCTTCCTTCCTTCCTTCCTTCCTTCCTTCCTTCCTTCCTCTTTCCTTCCTTCCTTCCTTCCTCTTTCTCTTCCTTCCTTCCTTCCTCTCTTTCCCTTCCTTCCTTCCTTCCTTCCTCCTTCCCTCCCTCCCTTCCTTCCTTCCTCTCCTTCCCTTCCTTCCTTCCTTCGTTCCTCTTATTCTTTTTCTTTTTCTTTCCTTCTCTTCTTTCCTTCCTCCCTCCCTCCCTTCTCTTCCTCCATGTTTCCTTCCTTTCTTCCTCTCTCCCTTTCTCTTCTCCCTTCCCTCCTTCGCAGCCTGGGAAATCTCACTGCCCCCACTGGGCAGAAGTGCCAAGAGAAGGGCCTCTCCTGGCTTGGATCCCGGGCAGCTGCTGAGTCTCAGCGCCACAGGAAGTTGCACAGCCCCAAAGACCCCGCCACTGATCGCCGGAGGAACCGCCACTGTGGGGTTTCCCAGAAGCCGCCCAGTTACTTCCCCTCCCGCCACGGGAGCAGAGAGACGGAGGGGGGAGGGAGGGAGACACCCCGGAGTCACATGATCCCCTTTTGCGTCAGTCAGGGAGGGCAGCCTCACTTAACGACCGTGTCACTCCTTGAACTGAAGAATATCCTAAACCAGAGTTATCCTACATCCGTCTCCCGCTTGGACGGGGGGTTGGACTAGATGACCTACACGGTCCCTTCCAACTCTGCTTGTTATCTGTTATCAGGGTTATCCTGGACCAGTGGTATCCTAAACCAACATTATCCTAAACCAATGCGATGCTAAATCAGGGTTATTATCCTAAACCAGCATTATCCCAGGGCAGCAGCATCCTAAACCAGCATGGTCCTAGACCAGTGCTATCCTGAACCAGCGTTATCCAAAACCTGCTGCTTGGAAGGAAGTCCCGCCAGCTTTGGACCGCTGGCTGGTCAGGGTGGGTCTACAGGGGCCGGGGGGGGGGCTCGGGGAAGGTCCTGGTCGGGGTCTCTGGACAGCCAGGGCTGGGAAGCCTTCGCCTCGAGCCCCGAGAGGCCAATCCATCAGTCTCCTCCTCCTCCAACACCACGGACCAACCTCTCGCCAGAGACTTACAGACACACCTTGTCAGTCATCTCTTCCGTAAAGGTTTCCCCTTCCTCCTCAAATGGTGGGTCCTCATAATCTGAATCATCTGCAAGAAGGCAAGACTTCCATCATCATCATCATCATCTTTTAATGACCCCGTAATCCCTTCAGAGTGGAGTCCGGACAACTGAATGGAGCTCGTAGAGTGTTTCCTGGCCGGATGCCTTTCATGTTGCCAATGAGGAGTTTTGTTCGGCAGATATATTCTCATCGTGCCCAGAAAGAGAGAGAAATATCTGCCTCCACCCAGGATTGAACTCACCGCCCCCTGATTGTGAGGCAAAAGGCAAGACCTCCGTGAACGTTGGCAATAGAGTCCTACCATCTCAGGCCTTCTCCAGCCCACCAACCCAGCCCGGCCCTGTTTCCAAAATTCCTACCAAGGGAACTTGCATTATGGCGTTCAGTGTCCCTCACTTAATGACAGGAAACTGGGCAACTGGTTCACATTTGTGACTGCTGGCTTTGTCCCAAGGTCACACGATTTGCAGGCCCGACCATCGGGCATGCTAGATTCGCTTAATGGCCACGCGATTCCCTTAACGACTTAACTTTACGACCATCGTAAACATGGTTTTAAAAGCAACTCGGGTCACGTAGTGGCTGTTTAAGGACCACCAAGACTTACAGTCAGAATTCTGGCTCAATTGTCGCCATAGGTTGAGGACTGCCTGTAGAGAGAGTCCCCGTTTAGTGACTAGAACTGGGACCAGCAATTCAGTCACTGAGTGAAACCATGACTGTGTTTATACTGTAATTTCAGCTTTCCTTTGCTTTAAAAAAAAAAACCAGCAAAGGGTGTAAATTTAAGGATTGGGTGTAAATTTACGTCTTCCTCACTGTTGTAACTGCAAGTAGTGACCAAGCAGGGCAGTTGCTAAACGAGGACACATGTATTACTAGAAGAATTTTTTTAATAATACACCTAGGCAGATAGAATAACGTATGCCCAAATTTGGAAATCAGAGAGTGGTCCCACAGATGATACGATTATAAAAAAAAAAAATTATGGATCATGCAGAAATGAATAAACTTGCAATGGAATTGCAGGAGAAGAAAGAAAAAGGATACTATACGGTCTGGGAGAAATGGTATGTTTGGTTAGAGAATAGGAATAAAAGACCATGTAAAATGTAAATGACATATATGTGTGTGTGTGTAAATGAATACAGAAAAGTTGATGCCACAAATTACTGCAAAAATTGTAAATATGATTTGTTTTTAAAAGTGTAAAATTTAATAAAAAGTTTTATTTTATTTTTTTTAAAAAGAACAAATATTTATTTTATGTACACTTTTTCCAGTTTGAAATTTTCCCCTCCTTCTCCCATTCTGGCCTACAAAGGAATTTTATGCAGACTTTTCATAGTGCAGGTTTGTAAAACTGGGAAGAAATCTTGGGGAATTCCCATCTCACGGCTAACCTGGACCTTAAAACCTTTAGTTGTTCCACGCGACTTACCAAAGTCTGGGTTCAAAAGGAGGGGGGGCTTTGGTGGAATCTCGGGGCTCCTGTTCTGCTCTGGGAACTTGACACGTGGGAAGAGGGTCGGGGGGGAGGTGGCCAGGTCCACAGGTCCCAAAAGTTTCTCTTTTGCAGGAGAGCTGGAAGGAAAAAGTAGAGCTATCATCGAGGAGGAGGAGGAGGAGGAGGAGGAGGTGGTGAAGAAGAAGGAGAAGGAGAAGGAGAAGGAGAAGGAGAAGGAGAAGGAGAGAAGGAGAAGAAGAAGAAGAAGAAGAAGAAGAAGAAGAAGAAGAAGAAGAAGAAGAAGAAGAAGAAGAAGAAGAAGAAGAAGAAGAGAAGAAGAAGAAGAAGAAGAAGAAGTGAAGGAGGAGGGAGGAAGAAGAGGAAGAGGAAGAAGAAGAAGAAGAGGAGGAGGAGGAGGGAGGAGGAGGAGATGAAGACAAAGAGGAGGAGGAAGAAGAAGAAGAAGAGAGGAGGAGGAGGAGGAGGAGAAGGAGGAGGAGGAGGAGGAGGAGAGAGAGGAGAAGTGGAAGAGGAAGAAGGAGGAGGAGGAGGAGGAGGAGGAGGAGGAGGAAGAAGAAGAAGAAGAAGAAGAAGAAGAAGAAGAAGAAGAAGAAGAAGAAGAAGAAGAAGAAGAAGAAGAAAAAAATAATAATAACTATAACAATAGCAATAATGCTTGGTAAGGATTTCATAGGTAGACATAAATGCCTAACGCAGCCTGAACATCTGGCTGACTGTGCAAATAATGATAATAATAATGATAATAATAATAATAATATAACAATAAATAAAATAAATGAATAAGGCTAACTGATTTTAGACGCCCCATAAAGCTGCCTTTAGATGGTGCCAGAAATGCACCAAAATAGACGTATATAGGGAAGGAAGGGGGGCGGGGGGGAGGGGGGAGATTCCTCCAGAGCGCTAAAGCCACAGGAGGACAAGTGCAGCTTCTGACGGACAGGCTGGCGCCTCGATCAAACACACACACCCACACAGACACACACAGACACACACACACACACACACACACACACAAAGTTCTCCTCCTGCTTTCAACAGCCCTTGCAAAGAATCTCCTTATCAGCCTATTCAGGTGGTCCTTGACTTGCAGCCAGAACTGGGATCCAAATGTCCATCGCCCAGCAAAGCGGCTGCTAAGCGAATCGTGGCCTGATTTTACGTCCTTTTTGCCCTGGTTGTTAAACGAATCCTTGCCATCTCGTTAAGCAAATCAGAGGCTTGTTAAAGCAAATCCTGTTTTCCTTGTTAACTTGGCCAGCTGGGAAAGTCACAAACCGTCATCAAATAACCCCAGGACGATGCAGGCCGTCCTCAACTTCCGACCATTTGAAACGATGATGGACCCGCTTCCCCCAAAGGTCCTTACAACTGGTTCCAAACAGCCTCCCACCCTCCCAACAGGCTCCATGGTGGTCATAAGTGGAGGAACACCCCGTATGCACCCGTTGCCAAGCACCCACATTTTGATCATGTGACCGGGGGGGGGAATGCTGCAACCGTCATAAGTGCGAGGACCAAATCCTAAATCACTCTCCCCACTGCTTTTGTTAACTTGGAGCCGTCACTAAATGAACCCTTGTAAACTAGGGACTATTTGCATTTTTTTTCTTCCTCATCTCTCAGCTTAAGCCCAGATGGAAAATCAGGAGGAAAAAATGGCTATTTTTTTATTTTATTTTATTGAAAAAAAAAAGAACTTTTTAAAACAAATTCTACAATTAAAAAACAATTTTAAAAAATGTAATTCCATTCATCGCAGCATATTTGTAATGGCTATTTTTTTTTTCACACACACACCCACCCAGCCATTTCTTCACTTTCACTTCCTCCAATTTTAGGCCATTTGCTAATTTTCCAGATTTCCCTACACGATATTTCTGGGGCGACAGGAAGCAAAGGGGGTTTTCCCCCCCATTTACTGTAAAAATTGCCCGTCAGAAAATGTGGTGTCGAAAGACGGAAAAAAACGAGGGAAGAGAGAAAGAGGGAAGGAAGGAACCTCGTCCTGGACAGTTTCCCCCAATTTCCCCCCCCACCTGTTTCCCTCTGCAACCCACCTCCCCATTTGGAGGCCAGGTGGCCAAAAACGGGGGCACAGATTAGTATTTAGAGGAGGTTTCGCTACTGCTAAAAATGCCCAACTGGATATAATAATACTTTATTGTCATTGTACGTATATGCACAGTTTACACACACAACAGCATTCACGTAACACCCAGAGACCAGACTCAACATGCACACACACACACACACACAAGAATCCCCAAACACACACACGCACCAACCTTCCCCGCTCCCTAAAAACACACAAGCATCCACACAACAGACCAAGAAATCCTGTCCAACAGCTCACTGATGCTAATCGATGCTTACAATGTAATGAATAAGCAAGCGGATTCGTTTTTAAAATGCAGGGTTTACCAGATGTGACAACAGAGAGAATAGGAAAACACGTGACTACATTTGGGACGCCACAAAAATAAATACCATCAGCTGAATTTCAGATTCATTTTCCATTTCAGCTGTTTTCTGCAGCCAAATGCACTTTTTTCTCTCTCTCCTGATGGGAACTTTAACCCCGAAACTGCTCAAGCAGAGATTTATATGCAAAATTCGGTGATTGTGTAACTCTTTCACGAGTGTTCCAGGAAGGTCTGTTATTTCGGTCATTCACCTTGGCCACCCAAAAGGTGGTTTCTTTTTCTTTTCTTTTTCTTTTTTTTTTATTTTGAAATGAAGTTTAGTAAGTTTCAAGAAAAGATAAAATGCTAAAGGGCAGAAGGGGTCAAAGAGCAGAAGAGTTAAAAGGTGAAGAAGAAAGGAAGGAAGGAAGGAAGGAAGGAAGGAAAGAAAGGAGAAAGGGAGGGAGGAGGGAAGGGAGGAAGGGGGAGGAAGAAAAGAAGGGAGGGAGGGAAAGAATAAAGAAAGAAAAAGGGGAAGGAGGAAGGGAGGAAGGAAAAAAGAATCAGAAAGAAAGAATAAAGAAATAAAAGGGAGAGGGAGGGAGAAAGAGAGAGAGAGAGGAAGGAAGGAAGGAAGGAAGGAAGGAACTTTGTTCAGCATAGGTACAAATATATAATAAAGTAATCTCTTATTCTAAATTAAAACAAAAACACCCTTAAGGCAATATACAAATCGATATATATGTAAAAAGCGAAATGCCCCTCACGCATCATCACAAAATCTTCAGAACCGTAAAGCCTACAAACTTGAAATTCAGCCCGTAGGTTCCTCTTGGCTTCTAGGGGCTCACTAAGAAAGGATTTTTTGAAATGACCCTCAGAGCATTTAGAGTATTTCCTGTAATATTATTATTATTATTATTATTATTATTATTATTATTATTATTATTATTATTATTATTATTATTATTATTAACGCCCTCTGATGCTAAAGAGTTCTACTCCCCCTCCCCACCTGAAAAGAAACCTCTTCCAAAGGCAAAACACAAGCAGAGGAGTTTCCGTCTCAGTTTCACAGCAGCACCAAGCAGCTTTAGTACAGAACAGTTGAGCTAAGCCACGCCCAGGCTCCTTGCTGTCTCCTCCTTGCTCACCCAGCAAATACGGTTTCAGTTTCCAAACAGCACTCTCTCACCCACTGACAAGGACGCTAGCCAGGTGAATACCCATGGAGGCTGGTAGGCAGAGGCGGAATTTCCACTCCCCTCCACCCTTATTTTCCTCCCCAAAAACTAAGCCCGAGCGCATAGTTTCCTAGCAAAGCAGAGATACCCTTCTAGGATCCAAGATGCAAACGAGAAGAAGCCACCAAACCTTGTCAGCTGTTATGAGCCAAGCCTGGGCTTCCTTCCAGACTGCAGGCTTCCTTTTCCAACCAGGGTCTGGGAAAAGGCCTGTTGGCCTTGAGCCCTTCCTGACCATCCTCCCGGTCATCTGGAGGGGCGTGGGAACCACGGTGTGGGGGCCCAGAGTTTGGGAAGGCCCCTCCATCCTGATCTGACCCAGGCACAAAGACCCCGGCGTGCTCCTGGTCACGCCGGCTGGAGAGACGTGGTCAAGCCCCGTCCACTTGACTTGGACTCTCTCTCTCTGGCCTGCTGGCATGCTGCTGCTGGGACCCCAGAGCAAAGCTGACAGCTGGCTCTCTGGGTGGTGCACCTCCCACAGTCAGAACCAGAGAAGCTTCTCAGGGGAGAAGGGAAACACCTTCAAGGAAGTTTTTCTCTTTTTTTTTTTTGTAAAAAGGTTTTTAATTTGTTGACAACAAACATAAACACAAAACAATAACAAATAAAACCTTTCGGTTATATAGTGGTACATATTCCTTGTGCACAATATCTATCGTCTTTCCCTCTTAGATTTAAATTTATATTCATATTATATTAATCAACTTTCCATATCATGTTATCTCATCATTACATCATCATTAGACTTTAATTGCAAGTTCACATTGTCCTTTCTGAGCAAATCTCAAATTTTTACAAATTCTAACTTATATTATAATTCCTTCCATAATAATCAATTATAACATATCATCATCATCATTATTTTATCTTTACTATTGTATTATATTTATATAATAGATGTTGGATGACCCTTTGTCTGAAGTGGTGTGGGGTTTCCTGCCTAGGCCTGGGGTTGGACTAGAAGACCTCCGAGGCCCCTTTCAACTCTGTTATTCTATTCTAAAAGAAAAAAGAAGAACCCAGAAAATCCAGTTGCCTTTTGGGGGCGGTGGGGAAGCACCTTTGGGATAAAGGACCCCGCACAGTTTCCCAGGAAAACCTGCCAGGTGTGAATTGTGGACACTGGATGCCTGGATTTGCAAAAAAAACAACCCCCCAAAAAATTCGCTAGAGGCCCAAAGAAGGCAGCCTTTTCTCGGTGCCAATGGCTGAAGAACAAAGAATCCCTTGTTTTGTCCAGCCGAAACTAGATTTTTCCCAGCTGCTCCTGACCGTCTGCTTGGGGCTTCTCTCTTGCCACCCCACCAGCGAGACTGAGTTTTGGGGGGGGCCCCCACAAGCCACCTATTTGGGAGGGGGCAAAGCTTGAACGCTTTTAGCCGGCCCTCCCTGCACTGAGATGGCCCAGAAGGTTGCAAGCTTGGAGAGGTTGGCATTTATGGGGCAGGACTTGTAAACAGGGTTTGCCTCGGGCTGGTTTCCGTCCCCTCTGCCCCCTTCCCAAATTCTCTGGCCAAGGGTGGTTTCCAAGGTGGAGGAGATTTATGGAGAGGAGAACAATCACCCCGGATAGTAGTAGGGTCCCCTTTGCAAATTCGGTAGGAGGAACTTAGCAACAGCATCTCCGTTTTAGGGAAGGGGTTTAAAAGCAATTTAAATTGGAGCTGGAGACAGGCAGTTCTGGACTTACAAACAATGGCTGAAGTTACAACGGACCTCCCCAGAATGACTTATGGCTCCCTTTCGAAGTTTGGACGGTCAATTTTCCACCACCACCCCAATCCTCAAAGTCACATGATCATTGACAGATTAAAAGCAACATGGGTAATGAATACAGAAATGAAATATTTAGAATTTTAGATAACAGTGTAAAGTAAGGTAGGAGAATATCCTGAGAACAATGAAAGAAGATACGAACTGAAATTGGATAAAGTAAGCTTCATGAATTTAATATTAATAAGTAATAATGTGATATGAAACTGAATAAGAAAGGTGAATAGATTATTATGGTCATGTTTGTACTCAAATGTAAAAACCTCACACTGTTTGCCAAAAGAGAGGTGTTTTTTTTTAATTTAAAAAGAATAAAAAACACAAGAAGAAATTGAATGATGAAATTATCACGTATGCTTCAGTAATGTGGTGATTGGCATTAGAAGAATGTATTGGAATATTGAATAATTAAATAATGAAAGATTATAATTCAATGCAAATACATGTATTAACATTAGAGATACGATTAATGCTATTGTTTTTGTTGGCACCAAAATGTATGATGCTTAGGTGCCACACTATTTATGTATTGATGTGTATATGTAGATTAAAATAAAGAACTTTTTTTTTTAAAAAAAAGTCGCATGATCACATTTTGGGGGCTTGGAATAGTTCTGCCTGTTTGCAGTGTCCTGAGATCACGTGATATATGGAATTCTTTTTGTAAGAAACTGGTACTTGCTTCTGGTTTCCAGCAAAAATAAAAAAAATAACTCACCCCTTGGCTAAAGTGGGTTCAATTAACAACTGCTGCAATTGCTTAATGACCACAGTGTTCACTTAACGACGGCTTCAAAACAGTTAGTAGTAAAAATTGGGGCAAACTTAAGGTTTAATGACTGTCACAAGGTTTGATTGTCATTCCAGGCTCAGTTCTGGTGATAAGTTGAGGAGTACCTGTGTCTGGTGAAAACAAGGACTGTGGGGGCACACAATAGCAATTTTCGAACGTTCGAGGGGCTGACCCAAAGAATAGAGGGGTCAACTTATTCTGCAAAGTCCCTGAAGGCAGGAGGAGGAACAATGGATGGAAACTAACCCAGGAGAGAAGCAACCTGGAATTAAGCACTGAGGACAATTAACCAGCGGAACCAGAAATTGTGGATCCTCGCTGGAGGTTTTTAGGAAGAAATTGGACAACCGTTTGTCTGGAATGACGTAGGGGGTTGAGCAGCAGGTTGGGCTAGATGACCTCCCAGGCCCTTCCAACATTGCTTATCGGAAACCAGCTGAGAAAAATCGCAAAAGGCAGTTGGGTGACCTGTAACCATCATAAATAAATGCATGCTGGTTGCTAAGTTTTTGATCCGTGCCCTAAGGATGCCAGGATGGCCCCTAAGTGCAAGAACCGCCCATACATCACTTTTTTTCTCACTACCTTCGTAACTTTGAACCATCACTAAATGAATTCTGGTAAATCGAGGACTACCTGTATATAGGAACTGCTGGGATTGGTAAACCCTTCAGGACGTTTGGCTTGAATCAGAGAACGGAGGAAAACCGAGATAGAAGAAGTACGATAGGATCCATTTCCCTTTCATTTATTTGCTTAAAACGTTTATATAGCCGCTTATCTCGTAAAACCAGCTCTGGGCGGCTCCCGATTCAGAGTTTATACAGCTTATAAAATCACAGTCAGGCTATAAAACTAAACACAGTGAAATGTTAAAAACAACATAGACCTGGCCGCAAGTCAAACTCCTAAGCTGCAATTAGTTATAGTGTGACGAGATGGGGAGTGTTAGTAAATAAATCTATCTATATCTATATCTATATATCTATATCTATCTATCTATCAATATATATATCTATATCTATCTATCTATATCTATATATCTATATATATCTATATATCTATATATATCTATATATCTATATCTATATATCTATCTATCTCTATCTCTCTATCTATCTATCTATCTATCTATCTATCTATCTATCTATCTATCTATCTAAAAGCGAAATGCCCCTCACGGATCATCACAAAATCTCCAGAACCGTAAAGCCTATAAACTTGAAATTTGGCCCGTAGGTTTCTCTAGGGGCTCACTAAGAAAGGATTTTTCAAAAAGACCATCAGAGCATTTAGAGTATTTCCTATATTATTATTATTATTATTATTATTATTATTATTATTATTATTATTATTATTATTATTATTATTATTATTATTATTATTGCACTCTGATGCTAAGGAGATCGACTTCCCCTCACCACCTGGAAAGAAATCTCTTCCTAAGGCAAAACACAAGCAGAGGAGTTTCGCTTTCAGAGCACCAAGCAGCTTTTAATACAGAAAAGTTGAGCTAAGCCATGCCCAGGCTCCTTGCTGTCTCCTCCTTGCTCACCCAGCAAATGCTCTTTCAGTTTCCAAACAGCCCTCCACTCTCTCACCCACTGACTGACAGGACACTAATCAGAGGAATACCGATGGAGGCTGGTAGGCAGAGGCAGAATTTCCACTCCCCCGTTATTTTCCTCCCCAAAAACTAAGCCTGACCACGTAGTTTTGTAGCGAAGCATGGTGATAGAGCTACTTTTACAAATAAATAAAAATAGATAGCGTTATCCTATCTTTTTCCCAACCCTTGGGGGGAAAAAACCCAGTTAAATCTCTCCTCGATGAATTTCCATCCCTTATTCCCCGTCTGGCTTTCGGGGGCTTTGGAGAAGAGCTTGACCCCCGCTTCCTCCTCCCCTCTGGGGCAGCCCCTCCCTCAAATATTAAAAGATGCTCTCCTGTCTCCCCTGGTCCTTCTCTTCCCTCGACCAGCCATGTCTGGCCTATTCTACCCCCAACTTCCTCTGCCACCTCCAAAATGCTCCTTGTCTCTTCCCAGGTGGGGTAAAAAAACCCCAGACATTTGCACATTGGCGCCACGGTGCAGAGGCCGGCCGGCTGGAATGAGACTGGACTTGACTGACCTCTTGCAGAGGCCAGCCTGGTGCCCACTGATAATGGCCGGCCATTACAAACGAAAAACAAACAAAAACCCCACCAAGATGGTCATTTCCTGCTCAGCCCTTTTTGGAATCGCCCGTTCGTGGCCATCCTGGGTTTGCCACTTGGGGGGCTTCTTAGCCAAGCAAAGCCCTGGGGAGGTTTCCGGGGTTTTTGGGGGGGTGTGTGTGCAAAGGGGGCAGCCTGCGTCGTCCTCCCAGTCGGGCGGGGCCTGAATCCTCCTCCTCCTCCTTTCAAAACTTATTTTTTTTTTTTTGCAACGCGAAAGGTCACAAAATGGACCCACAGGACCCCGAGAACTGGATGAACTCGAAGGTCCAAGAGCGCATTTCAAACTCCCCAGGGGGCACAAGCTGAAATGGGACACCGGGGGGGATGTCCTCGACTTACGCCCGCAATTGAGCCCAGAATTAATGTTGCTAAGTGAGACACCGGTGAAGGGGCTTTGCTCCCTTTTACCGCCTTTCTTGCCTCCGTTGTTAAGTGAATCTCTGCAGTTGTTCCTCCCTCCTTCCCTCCTTTCTTTCTCCTCCCTCCCTCCCTCTCCTTTCCTTCTTTCCTTCTCTTCGTTCACCTTGTTTAGTTCTTCCTCTTCTTCCTTTCCTTTCTCCTTCTTTTACTTCCTTTCCTTCCCTTTCTCCTCCTTTTACTTTCCTTCCCTTCACTTTCTCCTTCTTTTACTTCCCTTCTCTTTCTCCTTCTTTTACCTTCCTTTCCTTCCCTTTCCTTCCCTTTCTCCTACTTTTACTTCCCTTTCCTTCCCTTTTCTCTTCTTTACTTCCCTTTCCTTCCTTTCTCCTTCTTTACTTTCCTTCCCTTTCTCCTTCTTTTACCTTCTTTCACTTTCCTTCCCTTTCCTTTCTCCTTCTTTTACCTTCTTTTACTTTCCTTCCCTTTCTCCTTCTTTTACTTTCCTTCCCTTTCTCCTTCTTTTACCTTCTTTTACTTTCCTTCCCTTCCTTTCTCCTTCTTTTACTTTCCTTCCTTTCTCCTTCTTTTACCTTCTTTTACTTTCCTTCCCTTCCCTTTCTCCTTCTTTTACCTTCTTTTCCTTCCCTTTCTCCTTCTTTTACCTTCTTTTCCTTCCCTTTCTCCTTCTTTTACCTTCCTTTTCCCCTTCTCCTTCTTTACTTTCCTTCCCTTTCTCCTTCTTTTACCTTCTTTTCCTTTCCTTCCTCTCCTCTCCTCTCTCCTCTCCCTCTCTCTCTCTCTCCACTCTTCCCCCATCCTCCTCCCTCCCCCTCCCTCCTCGCCCCCTCCCACAGCTAGATCCATTCGGTGAGAACCCCAGAAAAAAAACCTCCACCGCTTCCCACTCCGGGGAGAGAAGACAAAAGGCACGAAAGCCGAGCCCGCAAAGTCAGAAAAAGCCGAGAATCGCTCCGTCCCAACCAAAGCCCCCCACACACACACACACGCCCTCCATCCCTCCATTTCCCCCATCCCTCCATCACCATCACCACCACCCCCCACGGCAGCAAAGAAACTTTCTCCGTCCGCCTTTCTCTCCCGGCAGCAGCTCCTCCCGCAAACCCACCCAGATCCCGGGCATTTCGCTCTGGTTCCGTTTACCTGGCGAGGCTGGCAATGCCAAGGCCACGAGAAGCGCCCCCGTCTTGCAGGCCAGGGGCGGGAAGCCTGGGCATCTGGGGAGGGGGGCTTGGAGGGGGTCCAGCGTCTGCAGGGCTCACCAGGGCTGGTGTGGGTGGTGGGGGGGGGAGAGGAAGGAGCATGCATGCGCACGCAGCCCTGGCTCTGGCAGGGGCATTTCCTGGTGTGGGAGGTTTCCTGCAAAGGCTGAACTTTGAAAAGGGGCAGAGAGAGAAATTGGGGGAGGGAGGCAGAGTAGCACCTTCACTTCCCCCCCCAAGCTTGGCTTAAGTTCTTTTTTGAGGGGGTCTTGCAGGGAGGAAGCCACAGGCGAGGGCACCAGGAAGAGGCGTGGGAGCGTGGCAGCCGTTCAGCCCGGAGTGGAGGGTTTTACGGGTCTGGCACAATCGAGGCGGAATTCCTCCAGGCTCGAAAGAAAGAAAGAAAGAAAGAAAGAAAGAAAGAAAGAAAGAAAGAAAGAAAGAAAGAAAAAATGAATATGGACCGTCCTGGACTTACGACGGTTCATTGAGCGACCGTTAGAGCTCACGTTCCAACTCTGCAAAGCGCACGGCTTTGAAAACGTGAGCCGGGTCGTCTCTGACTTACGGCCATCCCTGGAGAGAGGCCGTCGGGAGTTACAACAGCACGGGAAAAAAAAGGGGACGCCTAGGACTGTTATTCACACTTACGACGGTGGTGGCATCCCCCCAGGAGGAAAAAATTCACCCCTTTGGCAATGGACTCACATTTACGATGGTGGCAGTATGACCAAAATCAACAAGGGAGCCAGATTCGCTCAATGACCTTGTTACTCCCTTAACGGCTGCAGGGATTCAGTAGGCAACGGTGGTGCGGAAAGTCGTAAAATGAGGCAAAATTTACTTGACAAGTGTTTCCTTCAGCAACGGGAATTTTAGGCTCGATGGGGGTCGTAACTCAAGGACTACCTGTACAGGGCTGATCCTTGAAGTGCAACCATTCATTTAGTGTCCGTTTGAAACTTACGACGGCACTGGAAAAAAGGGATTTAAGACCAGTCCTCGACTTATGACCATCACAGAACCCGCATGGTTAACAGGGTCAAAGTTCACATGTTTGCCAAGTGATTCGCATTTATGACAGTCACAGTGTCCAGCAAAGTCAACGGAGAAGACCAGATTCGCTTAACGACCATGTTACTCATTTAACGGCTGCAGGGATTCACTTATAACAACAGTGGGAAGAAAGGTCATAAAATCAGGGGTAGGTTGTCCTCGAGTTACACCTTTCCTTTCAGCGACCGTTCGGAAGTACAACATCATAGGAAAGTGTGACTTACAACCGGGTCCTCACACTTACGACCATCAAAACACCCTCACAGTCATGGGATCACTGGAAGTTGTGTCTTTTGTCTGGAATGGTGTAGGGCTGTGATGGCGAACCTATGGCATGCGTGCCACAGGTGGCACGCCGAGCCATTTGTGCCGGCATGCAAGCTGCAGGCAAATTTACCTCACTGCGCATGCGCGCGCCTCACAGCTGATTTTCGGCAGGCTTGAGGCCTTTTTTGGCCTCCCAGAGGCTTGAGGGAGGCTTCTGCAGGCTTTGCAGGCCGAAAACCCATTTTTCTGGAAATACCGGAAGTGATGAAATGGGCCTAGTTTTCGGCCTGCAAAGCCTGCCGAAGCCTCCTCAAGCCTCTGGGAGGCCCAAAAAGCCTCAAGCCTGCCGAAAATCAGCTGTGATGTGCAGTGCAGGTAAGAGGTCAGCGGGGGTGGGTGGGTGGGGATTGCGCACGCATGCGTGGGGGGCAGGGGCGCACATTGCCTTCTGGGTGCTTGGCACACGAGCATGCAAGCGCGCGCACAAAAATGTTTTGGCACCGGAGTCTAGAAAGGTTAGCCAGTACAGGGTCTCCTGCTTGATCAGGGGGTTGGACTAGAAGATCTCCAAGATCCCTTCCAATTCTGTTATCCTGTCATTCATGGAAGGGACCACAAAGGCCATCTAGACCAACCCTTAAAAAAAAGAAGAAGAAATTTCGGTGGGAGAACTGGCAATCTCTCTGCCCGGGCGTCAATCCGATTCATTGCGCTCAGGGAATGGGTTGCAACTCAGCACATGTTGTGGATGCAAGGATTGTGGTGAATAAACAACGGTTTACTCAACAGCAGAATACAAAAAGAGTCCGGAGGGAGCTTTGAGGCCTTCTAGTCCACCCCCTGCTGAAGCAGGAGACACACACACACACACATACACACCCCTAGACTGTTATGGACAAAATGGCTGTCCAATCTCTTCTTTAAAAGTGGGAAAACCATCGAAATGTGTGTGTGGGGGGGGGGTGTTTCCCAACTATCCTAGTTAAGCAAACCAGGATTTCGTGCAAACGTTTGAATGGGACACAACGCAGGACTGGAAACAGCTGCATTTCTGCCATGGAAAAAGAGGGGACAGTAAATGAGACGCCAGTAATCCCATGTGTGTGTTTCTTTGAGTGATGTGTGTGTGTGTGTGTGTGTGTGTGTGTCTGTTGTGATGCTGGGTGCAATTCTCCTCCCTCTCCTTTCTCCCTGCCAGAAAGTCAAGCGGTGCCTCCACCAACTCAGCAGTTCTGAAGACACAGCATGATAGTTTCACACCAGTGTTTATCTTTGCGGTTTCTCTCCCACTTTCTAAGTTTACCCTTCCAGGGTCTGAAAACAATAATCAAAAGGAAATAAAAGGAAGCAAAAGAAAAGTCCTTTTTTTAAAAAAAAAATAAAAGGAGGGCCCAGAATACAGAGCAGAATGCAGAATAATAACAAGAGTTGGAAGGGACCTTGGAGGTCATCTAGTCCAACCCCCTGCCCAGGCAGGAGAGATCCTCTACCATTCCAGACAAATAGCTGTCCAATCTCTTCTTAAAAACCTCCAGGGATGGAGACCCACAACTTATGGTGGCAAGTAGTTCCACTGGTTAATTGTTCTCACTGTTAGGAGAACTTTCTTTGCACTTTTTCCCAACTCTCAACGTCTGTTCCCGGTTGACAAGAGGGGTAAATATATTTTGATTCCGTAACAGATCGATAACATTCGGAAAGTGGCTTAAAAAGACCCCTCCCTAATTCTCAGAGTCATCAGAGCTCTAACGGATCATCAGAGTTGGAAGGGACCTTGGAGGTCATCTAGTCCAACCCCCTGCCCAAGCGGGAGACCCTACACCCTTTCTGACAGATGGGAGTCCGGTCTCTTCTTGAAAGTCTCCAGGGATGAAGCTCCCACGACTTCCGAAGGCAACTTCTGTTCCAAAAGGAAATTCACAACAATCCGACTCTCGAAACTCCGAATAAAATGTGAATAAAACGGCCTTCCGGTGCAGCTGATCGCTTGGTTCGGTCCTTGTAGTCGGGACTCACACTGGCGCCCATCTGGGGAGACCCTTCAACCCCAGCCTGACACCCTCTCGGCTTGCTGAATTCCCCTTCCATGCTCTCTCTACACCGGCTAGAAAGTTGCTTCTTTTATTTTTCCTCTTATCGCTTGCACGATAATCTCAGTAGATTATTTTTTTTGCCGCAAAGCATGCATGGAAAACCCGAGTTCCCTTTTTGTAATTTCATGTTTTGAAATGAAAAATAACAGCCTGGTTAAGCCAGCAGGGGGCAGCACCTGCCTGATTCTACCTGAAGCTAAGGGTGAACATCTGGATGGGAGACGCCCCCAAAATTACCAAATCACAGGGTGGCCCCCCGATTCACATCATTCATTCCTGACCGCTCAAAGTTGCAACGGCACTAAGAAAAGTGACTTCTAGCCGATCCTCACACTTACGACCGGTGTAGCTTACAACGGTTGCAGAATCTGGGGGGTCACGTGACCTGCATTGGGGACCTTCCCAGCCAGCTTCCAACATGCAAAGTTCTTACTTACTTACAGATTAAGAGTCGGAAGGGACCTTGTCGGTCATCTAGTCCAACCCCATTCCGCTCATGCAGGGAGACCCTCCACCCTTTCTGACAGACAGCCATCCAGTCTCTTCATTTCATGACCACACGATTCACTTAACAACTGCAGTGGTTTCACTTAACAACCAGGAGAGGGGGGGAAAAAATCTCGTAAAATTCAGGGGCGACTCACTGAATAATCTTGCTCCTGGTTCCTATTGCAGTCGTAAGTTGAGGACTGTGCAGGTGGATCTGGGAAAATATCGCAGAGTAACCTCACACCCCATCCACCAAAATCGTCTGCTTTTATCCTACTGTGAGACTCAGCCCTGCAATAGCCCAGAATGTAGACTAGTAGAGTTGGAAGGGTCCCTGGAGGTCTTCTAGTCCAACCCCTGGCTCCAGCAGGAGACCCTAGACCCAGATTGGATCCTGCAACATTATCCTGGGACATGGATACCTTTGTGAGATGTTATCCCATTTTCAGACCAACAGCCGTCCAGTCCCTTCTTCAAAGCCCCCAGGGATTGAGCAGCCATAACTTCTGGTGGCAGGCAGTTCCACTGGTTCATTGTTCTCCCGTTAGGAAGTTTCTCCTTTAATTCCTTTAATTGCTCCTCCCCTGGATAAGTTCCCATCCATAGTTCCTCCTCTTGCCTTCAAAAATAGCTTGACCTTATTTTGCTGTTTGACCCTATTAGACGATATAAATGATTTATTCTTGATGTTTTAAAAAATGTTTCTTGGATGACGTTCTCTTTGACTGATTTCTTCTTGTCCTGCCTTCAAGGGCTTTGGAGAATAGCTTGACCCCCGCTCTTCTTTGTGGTACCCCCCTCAAATACTGGAAGATACCATCATGTCCCGCCCGGTCCTCCTTTTCACTAGACTAGACCTACCCATTTCCCATACCTATTTCCTGACAGTAAGAAGAATGAGCCAGCTTCTCACCTGGAGGTGCTCCGTCCCTGGAGGTTTCCAAGAAGTCACTGGGCCGCCACTGGTCTGAAACGGGATAGTGTCTCCTGCTCGAGCAGGGGGTTGGACTAGGTGGCCTCTGAGGTTCCTCCCAGCCAGCCCTAGGATTCTATGAAACCCTACGGGAGATCTCTTGAGACCCGAGTCAGGGGTTTCCGGGGCGTCGTTTCCGATTCTCTGCCTGCCCTGAGTGGTTTTGTGCAGGTCTTCCCTTTCCTTTCCACGCTCAACTTCGTTGTTTCGGGGGCTGCCACAGAAAACCGGCCACGAAACCGGCCGTTCTTCTTTGCGACGGTGGGACGAGATGACACGAAGGCTGCTGCCCTCTCTTGGCCTCCGCAGGACAATTTCTAGGGAAAAAGGAACGGTCTCCACCTGTTTTTTTCTCAGAGCTTGGATGACATTCAGGACCACCATTATTAAGCACGAAAATTTACGTTCACTTCAATCAGAGGCCTCCAAACTTGGCCACTTTAAGACTTGTGGACTTCAACTCCCAGAATTCCCCAGCCAGCATTACAAGGAGGTGGTGAGTTCTAGTCCCACCTGAAGTATGAATACCAACGGGGTAACTTTGGGCCAATCACCAGGAGACGGGGAATCCTAGTCCCGCCTTAGGCATGAAAGACAGCTGGAAGGACCAGTCTGTCTCGGCCCAACCCACCTCACAGGGTTGTTGGGTGGAACACAGCAAGAGGATTGGAGTACTAGGTACGTTAGCCACCTTGGGTCATTTATGAAAACAATAAAGGTGGGATATAAATGAAAGAAATAAAAGGGGTTTTGAATCCTCTACAGCAGAGGTCTCCAAACTTGGCCACTTTAAGACTTATGGACTTCAACTCCCAGAATCCCAAACTGGCTGGAGAATTCTGGGAGTTGAAGTCCACCAGTCTTAAAGTGGCCAAGTTTGGGGACCCCTGGTTTAAGGACAAAGAGGTTCCAGCTAAAAATATACCATGAATAGCATAGAGAGGCATGGTAGCTTTTCTTTCTTCCTTCCTTCCTTCCTTCCTTCCTTCCTTCCTTCCTTCCTTTCCTTCCTTTCCTTCCTTCCTTCCTTCCTTCCTTCCTTCCTTCTTCCTTCCTTCCTTCCTTCTTTGCTTTTCTTTCTCTTAAAAGGAAGAAGAAAAGAAAGAAAGGGAGGAAAGGGAGAAAGAGGGAAGGGAAAGGCATGTGAATGAGATATGGATGGATAGATGGACGGACGGATGGGTAGAAGGAGGGAGGGAGGGAAAGAAAAAGGAGAGGGAGGAAGGACCACAAACCCAGGCCCTAGACGCAGCTTCAGAGGATGCTTTGAACCGCACAGCAATCCAGGGCTGGAAGGGACCTCAGAGGTCATCTAGTCCAACCCCGTGCCAAGAGCATTATTCAAAGTGAGTTTCTATCTTTTGACCCCGCCCAGTCACGTGACCCCCCAAGCCATGCAAAGCTGGCTGAGGAATTCTGGGAGTTGAAGTCCACCCGTCTTAAAGTGGCCAAGATTGGAGACCCCTGACTTAGATGACCCTTCCGGTCTCTTCCAACTCTATCATTCCTGACTGGCTGAGGAATTCTGGGAGTTGAAGTCCACCCGTCTTAAAGTGGCCAAGATTGGAGACCCCTGACTTAGATGACCCTTCTGGTCTCTTCCAACTCTATCATTCCTGACTGGCTGAGGAATTCTGGGAGTTGAAGTCCACCCGTCTTAAAGTGGCCAAGATTGGAGACCTCTGACTTAGATGACCCTTCTGGGCATCCAAGCTTTTAACTTCCGTGCCCGGCCCTTTTCCCTTGCAACGGTTGGCCAACAACTCGTGATTACGACACGAGGCAGGCCTTTCCTTCCAGAGAACCACAAAGTTTCTTCTGCAAATGTTTTCTGCTTGAGGGGGAAAAAAAATGTTGTGGGTTGGCCAAGCCTGGTGATTACGATAGTCAGGGGTGGATCTCAGGTCAGGCGAAGGTGGATTAAGGAGCCAGAATAACTGGTTAGCAAGTTGCCTGGATGGCAAGTCACCGCCTCTTTGGTTGGAAGAAGTCCAGGTACGGTCACGGAATTTTTGGCGGAAGAATTGCAGAGAAGATTGATTGGAGATCTCAGACTAACAGAGCTGGGAGGGACCTTGGAGGTCATCTAGCCCAACCCCCACTCAAGCAGGAGACCCTCTACCATTTCAGGCTAATGATTGTCCAATCTCTCCTTAAAAGCCTCCAGGGATGGAGCAGCCACAACATCCGGTGGCAAGCAGTTCCACCGGTTAATCGTCCTCATCATCGGGAAATTCCTCCTCAATTTCCACGTTGCTTCTCTCCTGGATTAGTTTCCGTCCTTATTGCTTCTTGTCCTGCCTTCAGGGGCTTCGGAGCATAGCTTGACTCCCTCTTCTTTGGGGCAGCCCCTCAAACATTGAAAGGCTGCTAACATGTCATCCCTTCGTCCTTCTCTGGGCTAGCCATGCCCACTTCCTGCATATATTTCAGCCTCCGGTCCCCTAATGTTCTGACCCAAACCTGGTTCCAAGGAAACAAACCCAAAACGGAGGTAACAGCAAAACCTTTTAAGGATTCTTCAGGAATTCCGTTCCTTCCTGGTTCAAAGGCTGTTTCCAACTCATTGTCTCTGATAAGGGGGAGCCCGGCCAAGGTGGTGCAAGGCTACCAAGAACACGAGATAAAGTTGCCAAGAAATATTCCAAACACAAAGAGTCTCCAAACACAAACTAAGAGAGTCCGAACGTCCATAAGGCTCGAGTGCAAAAACGTCTTTGCTTCCTGCAAAGAACTCCGGTTTCTCAGCTGGCTTTTATCTCTTGCAGCCTTACTCCCGCGTCTCCCGTACCGCTGCTCTTTCCTTCGAGCAGCCCTGCATGCACACACCCTGGGCACAGGCTCCTCGGGGGCCTCTTCCTCACTGCTGCCAGCCTCCACAGTCTCCGAAGGCCGCACTCCGCTCCCTGATGGTCCTGGCCCCCTCCCTGCCTCACATGCAGGCCCCTCATCCAAGGCCTCAGCCGTGCACAGCTGCTGCTGGCGAACCACAACACCCCCTAATCATCCCGGTTGCTCTTCTCTGCACTCTTTCTAGACTCTCAACATTTTATTTTATTTTTGCATCGTGACGACCAAAATTGGATGCAAATATTCCAAGTGTGGCCTTCTCAAGGCCTTATAAAGTGGTGTTAACACCTCACGTGATCTTGATTCGCTCCCTCTGTTTATGCAGCCTAGAAATGTGTTGGCTTTTTTGGCAGCTGCTGCACACGGCTGAAAGCAATGTGTAAATATGTAAAATATATAAGAATATAAGATAGAACTAATCACTGACAAAGACAATGGTTACTGATAGGTGTAAATCAAATGTACTAAGACCCATAAGATAATAATATTTGTAGATGTCAAATGCTGTTGAAAACGTGATTAGGATTTGCGTTGTACTGGTGGAAAACACAATAAAAATCTATTTTTTAAAAAAAGGTCGTGAAATGGGGCAAAACTCGCTGAACAACTGTCTCACTTAACAGCAGGCATTCCAGACTCAGCTATGGTTGTATGTTGAGGACTACCTGCATTGTGCCTAACGCATCAGTTTACACCGTACCAAAATAATCCACGTGTGACCTTCCTTTTTCTCACCTTCCGACAGAAAGCAAAGCCTATTTTAGCAGAACTCTTGTTGCCTGGAGACGCGTTGCATACTATGGAGGGAGGTAACACCTGTGCTGTACCTGTGCCTTTTGTTTTTTCTTGCCTAAATGGTAGAACCTGACTTGTGTCACTGTTGAATTCGATGGGGTCCAAGGTTCAATTCTGTCCATATCCTTCTGTATCTTAAGCCTTTATCTTCTGGGGTGTTGGCTATTCCTGCTAGCTTGGCGTCGTCTGCAAATTTGATGAGTTCCCCTCTATTCCCTCATCCCAAATCACTGACGAAGATGTTGAAGAGTTCTGGGCCTAAAACAGAGGCTTCGGGTACCCCACTGCATAGCTCCCTCCATGTAAACGCGGTTCCATGAAGGACTAACCTGTTTTCCCCAAAATACAACCTACCCTGAAAGTAAGTCCTAGCTCGATTTTTACATGGGCGCCCCAGTGGTGGGATTCAATTTTTTTTACTACCGGTTCTTTGAGCGTGGCTTGGTGGGCGTGGCAGGGGAAGGATACTGTAAAATCTCCAGCCAGAGGTGGGATTTGCCGGTTCTCCGAACTACTCAAAATTTTTGCTACCGGTTCTTCAGAACCGGTCAGAATCTACTGAATACAACCTCTGGTGCGCCCAATATAAGCCCTACGACCAAACCAAGCCCTAATTAAAATCCCGCCGACTCCAGAGTAGAGGAGTAAAAATTAAGACACAGTGGGGATGGAGGGGTAAAGCCGCCCTACTGTTTCCCTTTGGACAGGTGTAGCCAGGCCTCGCACACCTCAACACCTGCCTTGCCAGCTCATTTCTTCTGCAGTCGGCAAGGCTGGCCAGGCTTTCCTGAAGGCCTCTGGAGGTGAGAACAAAGTTCTGGATCGATCCAGAGGTCTGTTATCAGCTGCAGAGGCCTTCAGGAAAGCCTTACCAGCTGCAGAAGACGACGTTCCTGAAGGCCTTGGAGAGCGAAAAGCAGGCCGGGGACGACGCACACAAGTGAGGTTAGTCAATGGATGACATTCCCCCAAAATAAGACCTGGTGCCTTTTTGGGTGGCACAAAAAATATCAGACGGGGTCTTATTTTTGGGGAGACACAGTACACCTTGAGTGCAGTTGGTCAGCCAGTTACGCATCCATCTGGTAGTGATGCTGCCTAATCCACATTTTTCTATTTTAACAACTAGGAGGTTATAGTCTACTTTGTCAAACGCCTTTCGGAAGCCCAAGTAAAACATATCGACCGCATTCCTCCCGGTCCACTAATGTTGTCCCCTTGTCAAAGAATGCAATAAGATTAGTCTGGCACGATCTGCTTTGGGCAAACCCCCGTCGACTTTTGGTTATGACTTTAGTGTTCGCGGATTCGTCGCTTGATTATCTTTTCCTGGCATACTAACATACATACTCCCCCATGCTTACACACTCCCCCACCCCACCCCCGTGTTGCACATGGGTGTGAGCTTACCTTGGCTTGGCTTTCTGGGGCACCACCCTGGGGGGCAGCGTGGGTGGGCGCAGCGGGACGGGCGGCTTGCTTTCCAGCTGGTGGCGCTTGGCGGGCAGCGGCGGCAGAGGGGCCAGAGCGGGCTTGGCCCCTTCCTCCAGAAAAAGGGGGGCTGAGCCTCTCGCCAGCTGGCTGCGGGGAAGGGTCCAGTCCTGAGTCCAAGCCAACATCCGCAGGGAAGTCCGGAAAGGAAGCGGAGAACTTCACGGGAGGGTGGCAACTGGTCCTCGGAGGGATAGGGGGAGGAATAAGGGGGAGGCCAACGGGGGCTTCGGACCCCCATCCTGTGGGCAGCCCCTTGCTACTTGGTCCTGCCAAGTCCGGCTTGGGCTCTTGCTCCGCCTGGGAGGCAGTGGCGCTCGTGCAAGTCCGGAAGATGTGGCGTTTCATGGGGATGGGTCTCCTCGGGGGAAGCTGGGGACCTCCGGCGGGCGACTCGGCGAAGACCTTCGCCAACGCGGAGAGGATGCGCTTGCGATGGCCGGGCAGCAAGACGCCGAGGCGGAGGAGGCTCTCGTCGGTCAGGGGCTGGCAGTCCTGAAGGCACCTCAGCTGGCTCTGCTCAAAGGCCTCGGTGTACTGGTCCAGGCGGAGAGTCCGGAGCCACTCGGCCAGGGCGAGCGAAGGGCCCTCCGCCATGGCTCCGGCAGGGGCGGGCAGGGAGGGGGCCGCTCAGGGGCTTCCTGGCCAGCAGCTCAGATGGGGCCTCTCCAGGCGTTGTCGTCTTCTCAGGATCCCCGAGGAGAGGGAGGAGCACTGTGGAGGGAAGGAGAGCAGCCTCGTCAGCGGCCAAGCCGGGCACCGCCAACCCAGAAGGGCAGGTTCACCATAAACGCTCTGCACGTCTGCAAAGACATGTGGCATTTCATGGGGATCGGTCGCTTCCTTCCTTCCCTCTCTGTCTTATCCTTCCTTCCTTCCTTCCTTCGTCCTTCCTTCATTACCTCCCTTCTAACTTCCTTCCTTCCCTCTTTCCTAGATTCCTTCCTTCCTTCCTCCACTCTCAGCTTCCTTCCTTCTTTCCTTCCCTCCCCGTCCTTCCTTCCTTGTCCTTCCTTCCTTCCCTCCCTTCTAGCTACCTCACTTACTCACTTCCATCCCAGATTCTTTCATTCCTTCTCTACCCGTCCTGCCTTCTAGATTCCTTCCTTCCTTCCCTCCCTGTCCTTCCTTCCTTGTTCTTCCCTCCCTCACTTCTAGCCTCCTCACTTATTTACTTCCCTCTCTCCCTCCCAGATTCTTTCCTTCCTTCTCTACCTGTCCTGCCTTCTAGATTCCTTCCTTCCTTCCTTCCTTCCTTCCTTTGTCCTTCCTTCATTCCCTCCCTTCTAACTTCCTTCCTTCCCTCCCTCCTTCCTAGCTTCCTTCCTTCCTTCCCTCCCTCTCCCTTCTAGATTGCTTCTTTCCCTCCCTTCCTTTTCTCCCTCCCTCCTAGCTTCCTTCTTTCCTTCCCTTCCTTCCTTCCTTGTTCTTCCCTCCCTTCTAGCTACCTCACTTGCTCACTTCCCTCCCTCCTTCCTAGATTCTTCCTTCCTTCTCTACCCATCCCACCTTCTAGATTCCTTCCTTCCTTCCTTCCTTCTTTCCTTCCTTCCTTCCCTCCCTCCCTCCCTCCTAGCTTGCTTGCTTGCTCCCTTCCTTCCCTTTCTCTCTTCCACTTTCCCTCCTTCCTCCCTTCTGTTCTCCCCACAAGACTTTTAAAACTCGCTCTTTCTTGAGTCCCCCAGAATGCCAAAAATGTGGAAATACAAGAAGCCAAACCAGTCTTTCAACAAGGGGACGAAGCTTCGAGAGCCAGCATGGAACAGATTTCCAGGTCGGTTCTAGACCGGTGCCTTCATAGCCCTCCAAAGGGGACACTTTTGACGGGGGGGAAAAAAGGAGAAGACTGGTAAGACTTACGGCCGTTTTTCACACTTATGACCATTGGCAGCGTCCCACGGGATCCAAATGCAGACACCCAGCAACTGGTTCCTATTTATGATGGCCGCAGCCTCCCCCGGAGGGGTCCCTTTCTTCTGACCAGCAAAGTCAACGTAAAGCCAGATTTATTTCAATAACCGTCGTCCTAACTTAACAACGACGGCAAGAATGCGGGCAAAACCTCACTTAATCTCTATCCCGCTTAGCGACGGACAGGTGATGGCTCAATTGTGGTTGTTAAGTCAAGGACTACCTGTAGAATAAATCATTAGCATAGGGGTCTCCAAACGTGGGCCCTTTAAGCCTGGCGGACTTCAACTCCCAGAATTCCCCAGCCAGCCACACGTGGCTGGCTGGGGAATTCTGGGAGTTGAAGTCCGCCAGGCTTAAAGGGCCCACGTTTGGAGACCTTTGAACATACAAAACAGCCGGAAGAATCGGAACATTACATGGTATGGGATATGTTTTATCAATGGTTAGAAAATAAAAATAAATTAAAATGGATTCGATGTCGTTATAAAGCAGTAAGAGAAGCTGGAGAAATAGACATATCAGATAATACTTACATTATTCATGTGGGAATGTGATTCTTGTTACATTGATAAGAAGAGTATTATTATTATTAATTGTAAGCACACGGAATATGTACCTTAATCGACGCACGATTGAAATGGAATGGATTTATTGTACGTAAAAATAAAAATAAAAATGGAGTGGCGGGGTGGGGTGGGGTGGGAGAGAAGAACGTACAAAACTGTTTATAAAAAATTAAAATATTAGCTTTAAATTTTGAGTAAAGATTCCAGACCTTTTTCCCTGCTTAAGTCCCTCAAGTCCCCATCGCTCTCTGACCCTTGGCCTGGTCTAAAAACGAGACCCTTTGGAATACAAACCCCTTCATTATCACTCAATCGATCAGAATTAGAGCTGGAAGGGACCTTAGAGATCTTCTAGTCCAACCCCTTGTACTCTTCACAGGTTTCTTCCTTCTATCCTTCAACCCCCCCTCTTCTTTTTTTTTTTCCCAAGCCCAACCCAGTGGCCCCCCTGCCCCGTTTCCGCTGTTGCAAGAGACCCTGGCTAGAGTTTGCGGAGACCAAAACCTTCTCCAAAAAGTCATTTCCTGCCGCTATAAATAGGAAGCCAAAAAGCAAAACCCCAAAAAATCCCTCTGGGTTCTTCTTCTCCCATCCAGTCACACTTCTCTGACTCACCGACGCTTGTTTGCACATTTTGCTCACATTTTGCACACATCCGAACACAAGGCCGACACCGGATCACCAACTCCGAACACTGCAAATACACGCCCCTTTGGTGTGCTCCCCCTACGGCCAGAATTCAGCCCCAAAGTTTCGTTGTTAAGCGAGACATTTGTTTTAAGTCAGTTTTGCCTCACTTTTTTGCCAGGGTCGTTAAGCCCATTGATGCCGTTAAGTTAGTCACACGGTTCTTAAGTGGATCTGGCTTCCTCCATTGACTTGGCTTGTCTGAAGGCCTTGGAAGTTGTGGGAGCTTCATCCCTGGAGGCTTTCAAGAAGAGACTGGACTGCCCTCTGTCAGAAATGGTGTAGGGTCTCCTGCTTGGGCGGGGGGTTGGACTAGATGACCTACAAGGTCCCTTCCAGCTCTGTTATTCTATATTCAGTGGAACAGAAGTTGCCTTCAGAGGTTGTGGGAGCTTCATCCCTGGAGGCTTTCAAGAAGAGACTGGACTGCCCTCTGTCAGAAATGGTGTAGGGTCTCTTGCTTGGGTGGGGGGGTTGGACTAGATGGCCTACAAGGTCCCTTCCAACTCTGATTATCTGTTATCTGTTAAGGCCTGTCTGCGAGCATCATAAATAGCAGTCAGTGGCCAAGCCTTCAAATTTTTTGACCCCATGACCGTGGGAAATGCTGCAACGGTCAGTAATTATGAAAAACCATCACGAATCCCTTTTTTCACCGCTGTGTCACTTTAGCCAGTCACTAAATGAACTGGGGTTGCTGTTTTTTTTCCCCAAATAATATTTAGTTTACTCAAGAAACAGTCCAACCCATCAAAAGAGACAAAGAAAAAGAGTAATTTATATAATATGAATTTCAAGTTAAGATGAGGAAACAGGACAGACGAAAGTATCAAAACATTGATTAGAAAGATTTCAAAACTTAGAAAAAGATACGAAATTGAATTAAGAAAGGAATGAGATAATTTAAAATAAGGCTATAGGAAGTAAAGAAAGGGAAAAGCTATTGGAAAAAATTGTGAAAATAGTTATAAGAGATGGATTAGAATGTATAAGATAAATATGTATCGAGTTCATGTCTGTATGGAGAAGTGATAACCCGGGGCCACGCTGTTCTCAAAAAAAGATATTTTATTTGTATTCGTGTGCTTTGGGAAAACTTAAATAAAACTTTTATTAATAAAAAAGATTAGGAGGGAAAGAGTGTTAATACTGTGCACAAGAGATAGGTACCAACCGACACACCGTATATAATGGAGAGATGGCTTTATGTTTTGTGTTTATGTTTGTGTTTGTCTATGTCGTTAAAAATAAAAAAATTCTTTAAAAGAAAAGAAAAGAAAAGAAAGAAAGAAAGAAAGAAAGAAAGAAAGAAAGAGACAATATCAGAGAAGTTTTTGGGTATATCGTACGAAATATCACAAGTTAAGGTGTTTTTTTTTGGACAGGGGAAAACTTTTTTTGGTCTCGCCAACCTGACTTTTGGATGAGAAACCCTGGATTATCCGCCAAGCCACTTTCTTTTTAATTGGGTTGTTCACAAAGCAGAAACCCACGGGAAATATCACAAAAAGGGGAACAAGAGATGAGAAGGAAGAAACGTAGGAAACGGGCGGCAGACCGAAGATCCGTCAAGTCTCCCCTTCGAGTTCTATTTTGGTTGGCTTCCTTTTCTTTTTCCTTTTCTTTTTCATTCATTCGTTTGTTCTTTTGGTTTAATCCATGCATTGTTGGTCTATTTTGACTGTTTTTTAATTGGATTTTTTGCATTTTGCATATTTTTAGGGGGGGTTGGCTTACAGCCCCCGCTGAGCTCCTTGAGAGATGGTGAAGAAGGGTCTCGGCCCCCGTTTTTAACGACCTTTCCCGCCACTGTTGTTAAGTGAATCACTGGAGCGGTTTTAAGTGAGTGACCCGGTCATTAAGCAAATCCAGCTTCCTCCATTGACATTGCTGGTCAGAAGGCTGCCGAAGGGGGAGATCCAGTGACAGCAGGAATGCTGAGGCCGTCGTAAGTACAAGCCAGTGGCCCAGGGAATGAATTTTGATCATGCTGCAACGGTCGTGTCAAACAGGGTCCTAAGTCACTTTTTCAGTGCCATCATAATTTGGTCATTAAACGAACTGTTGTAAGTCAAGGTCTACCGAGTTTCCCCCCCCCAAAAAAATAAGTCCTGGTCTTATGTTAATTTTTGCTCCAAAAGTCACATTAGGGCTTATTTTCTGGTCAGGGCTTATTTTCAGAGAAATACGGTTGCAAATGCATCCGCCTGGCTGACAATCTTAACTGGGGCTTATTTTGGGGGGTAGGTTTTACATTACAAACATCCTGGGGGAAAAAATCATGCTAGGGCTTATTTTCCAGCTGGGAAACAGGGTAGCCGTACCTGATATTCTTTTCACAGGTCATCCTCGACTTACAAAGACAGGGGAGCCCAGCCTTTCCGTCGCTGAGCAAGGCGGGGGCTAACTGGGCCTTGCCTTGTTTTACAGCCCTTTTGGACTGCCCCGGGGGGGTCAAATTCAGAAAGAAAGCCAGCCCCCAGCCCCCTCTGACCCCCGCTGGAAAAGGCTACCTTTTCCTCTAGATATTTTTTGCTGATGGCAAGATAAAAATACCCTGGCTGAACTTAGCTTAGTTTCCGGGAGCCTTCACAAGCCGAGAGGTCATCCCAGCACGCGGTCAGCAGCTCTTTCCCAACCCGCAAAGCCTCCTCCGGTGATAACCCCACCCGCACCCATCCCACCTCCCCAAACCCAGCCTGCTGCTTCCTCTGCTGATTCGGCAGTTAGAGCAGGACTCTCCAAACTCAGCCGCTTGAAGACTCCTGGACTTCAACTCCCAGAATTCCTCAGCCAGCCAGGAATGATAGAGTTGGAAAAGAGCAGAAGGGCCATCTAAGTCAGGGGTCTCCAACCTGGGCTGCTTTAAGACTCATGGACTTCAACCCCCAGAATTCCCCAGTCAGCCAGGAATGATAGAGTTGGGAGTGACCAGAAGGGCCATTCTAAGCCAGGGGTCTCCAACCTGGGCCACTTGAAGACTCCTGGACTTCAACCCCCAGAATTCCTTAGCCAGCCATGAATGATAGAGTTGGAAAAGAGCAGAAGGGTCATCTAAGTCAGGGGTCTCCAACCTGGGCCACTTTAAGACTCGTGCTCTTCAACTCCCAGAATTCCCCAGCCAGTCAGGAATGATAGAGTTGGAAGAGACCAGAAGGGTCATCTAAGTCAGGGGTCTCCAACCTGGGCCACTTTAAGACTTGTGGACTTCAAATCCCAGAAGTCCCCAGCCAGTTTTCGGGAGTTGAAGTCCAAGGTTGGAAACTCCTGGGTTAAAGCATTGACTGCTACCCTTTGATGCTTTTGGTTCCTCCATTCCATAACCAAACTTTTAAAAGGTCCCTTTTTCTCAGCCGGGCTATCGTGCAACGGGTCCTCGACTTAAGACCACAATGGAGGCCAGCACTTCGGTGGCTGCAGCTTTGAAATTGACCCCACTATACGACCTTCCTCACCGCCGTTAAGTGAATCCTTGCAATTGTTTAGTTAGTCTCACCGTTGTTAAGCAAATCTGGCTTCCCCGCGGACTCAGATCATCAGAAGGTCGCAAAAGCGGATCACATTATCCCCGGGACACTATGACTGTCAGTTGCCAAGCGTCTGAATTTGGATCTCGCAACTGTGAAGATGCTACAATGGTCGTTAAGTGTGAAAAACGGTCCTAAGACCCCCACTTTTTCAGCGCCAGTCACTAAACGAACTGTTTTAAGTCGAGGACTAGCCATCTCATATTATTTTACAGGTAGTCCTCAACTTACAAATACAAGGGAGCCCAGCCTTTCTGTCGCTAAGCAAGACAGCTGCTAAGTGAGTCTTGCACAGTTTTATTTACAACCTTTCCGGCCACCGTTGTTAAATGAATCACAGCAGTGGTTGTTAAGTGAGTTCTTCCTCCCCATTGATGTTGCATGTAAAGAAGATTTAAAAAGGGGGGGGGGGTCCCCTGAACCCTGAGACACGATGACCATCGTAAGTACGAGTCAGCCGGCAAGCGCCCCCATTTGGATCACACAACCGCGGGGACAAGCGCCCCCATTTGGATCACGCAACCGCGGGGAAACGCGGTAAACAGGTCGTTCAGTGTGAAAAGCGGTCCTAACTCAAGTCCCTTTTCTCAGTGCCATGGCAACTTCGAACGGTCAGTAAATGAACTGTCGTAAGTCGAGGACTGCCTGAATCCCGTCATTCTGCTTGGATTTGCTGTTTTCGGAAAAGCTCCGCAAAGAATCGTGGACAAAAACGGACCCGGAATAAACTCTTGTTATTTCATTATTATTTTTGTCCCCCAGTTTCAGAATTGACCCACAACTCTGACAGTTCACACTGCTGTGATGGTTTTGCAGACACACACACACACACACACACACACACACACACACACACACCAGTTCTCCCCCCACCTCAGCCTTTGGCAGGAAGGAAACCCTTGCCCAGCCCGGCTGGATGGTGGCCTTCGCCCTCACCCCTGTTTCCCCCGCTGACCCGTGGCCCCGTGGCCTCTCTGGGTGACCCACGCCGTCCAGGCGTCTCTCCCTTCGATGCCTTTCCGGGCACTGGCACCATTTTGCCAAAGCCACAACAACAACCCTCTTGCTAAAGTTGTGGGAAGTGTCCTTTTTGCAAAACCTCTGGCCAGGGGCGGCCTGGGGTTCAACAGAGGCCTTTACGTGGCCAGAGGAGTGACCGTCCGTTGGACATCCGGTTTCAAAGGATAAGAGAGCGCCGAGAATCTGGATGCGACTCGCGGCACAAAACACAATCCCGAGGGAGGGGGCAAAAGAGCAGAAACGGTGGCTTGGAGTCAAACACACACACACACATACACACACGCACACACACACACTGTCCCCCCTCCAAAGCAGAACCCTGAGATTCAACGGGACGAGCATCGAAGCGATTTTAGCCGTCGGATGTTCCTTGCAAATCAGCTGCTACCATTAAAAGTCTGCACAGATTCTCCGTCCTGCAGGTTGCGGTTGTGTCAAAAGTGCATTTTGAGTGTGTGTGTTTTTTTTTTCCAGGAGGCGCCTGGACTTTCTTGTTTTTCTTTGAAGACATTTCGCTTCTCTTCCAAGGAGGTTCTTCAGCTCTGCCTCGGTGGTGGGGAAATGGAAGGGCTGATATTCCTTGCAAACAGTTGGTCGTCTACATCCTTTCAGGGGGGGTGCTTGAGGCCACTTGGAGGTTCCCCTGTGTCCTCAGGCTCAACTCGGTGGTGCAAAGGGATGTGGAAGCTTCTTGGAACCGCTGAGGGGATCGTATTGCGAAGTTGTGCTTTCTGAAAGATATTTTGGCCGTTCCAAGAAGGCTCCACATCCATTTGCACGACTCAAGTGACCCTGAGAGGACACAGATAAACCTCCAAGTGGCCTCAACGACCCTCTCAAAGGATGCAAACGACCAACTGTCTGCAAGGAGTATAAATCCTTCCTTTCCCCACCATCCAGTCAGAGCCGAAGAAGCTTCTTGGAGGAGAAGCGAAACATCTTCAAAAGAAAAAACCAGAAAGTCCAGTTGTCTCCTGAAAAAACAAAGCACCTTTGGGACAGCTGCTATCCCATTTTTTAACCTTTAAAAATTAAAAAGACAGGTGGCTCTTGACTTAAGGCCACAATTATAACATATGTGCGAATATACATAGATAATTTTGTATTTATTTATTTAGTCATGCTCATGTAGTAGTGTATGTTGGAGTATGGTGACCCTTTGAGAGCAATTATTACATTATTATTATTATTATTGCTATTGTTATGTTGTTATTGTTGTATTCTATTATTATTCTATTCTACAATGGAGCCCAAAATTTCTGTTGTAATACAAAACTCAAAAGTGAGTTTTGCCCTGAATTTGGACTTATAACCATGCAATTTCCTTAACAACCACACAATGGTGACCCTCCCAACGACTGTTGGAACATGGTCATAAAATTAAGTCATGCGAGGATTTGACTTGTAACCGCAATGAGTTACATCCCCCCCCCCCCAGAATTCTGGGGGCTCCATTGTTGTCGTAAGTCGAGGACTATGCCGGCTGGTGCATTCTGGGAGTTGAAGTCCACCCCTCTTAAAGCGGCTTGAGGTTGAGAAATCCTAATTTAGGAAATGGAAAATTATGCAATTAACTGCCAAACAACCTCAGATGCAAGAATGGAACAAAATATCACCAGTGTTGTAAAAAAAAAATTATTGCAATGCACATGATTATATCTCGGTTCATAGCCTTCCAAAACGTTTCAGCAATAAATGTGTTACAGATGGCATTTTTCACCGAAAAGATTGGCAAAAATGTTTATGGACAGGTCCGCTATATGTTGGAAGTGCAACCGGAAACCAGGTTCGTATTATCATACGTAGCAGACATGTCCAAAAGCAAAAAATATATTGGACAAAAATATATACTTGCTTGGGAAAAATTATAAAGCAGCCTATCGATTTGAAACCAGAAATGTTTTTGGTTGGACATCCTGCCAGAAAAGTATGACAAAAGGAACATATATTTGATTTTAGATGTATCAACTTGCAGGCAGAATTGTATTTGCACAACAATGGAAAAGCGAAGAGATCCCAACAGATGAGAGTGTAATAAAAAAAAAATTAGAATGTGAAGAAATGGACAGATTAACACTTAGAATTAAGGGAAAAAAAGGAACTGAATATTTCTTGACGTGGGACCTGTGGTTATTAGATAATAAAAACAGAAGTTAGAAATATGGGGATATAAAAAAAAAGGACTAATGTTATAATAAAGGAGTCTTGTTAAAAATGGACGAGTAAAACATTATCATTATTATAGAATTAATATTACTATGATGAATATCATTGCAAACATTTTGATGATGCTCTCCTAAAAATAATTGTACCCGGACGACACAACTGCTGGATTGAAATTGAATTTTTACATGTTATATAAATAAATAAAAAATTGAAGAGGAAAAAAAAAACCCGAACGTTTCACTAAGGAATAAAGCTCAGAAATACTT